>NC_091796.1:3835000-4122500 GCF_041296235.1 Equus asinus | reverse complement strand
GGGCCACACGAGGCACATAATAAAACTCCAGAATTCAAAACTCTTGTACATTTCCCCATGAATTAACGTTGTACCATCATTAAAAAAAAAAAATGAATGGATGATCCTGAGGAAAAGGCTTGCAGATTATTGACTGAAATAATTGGCTCGCAGATCTCAAGAATCACTTTGCCACCTTTGACTCCATCCTCATGGCCATCTTCATCGTGGCTACTTCTCAGGACAGGATTACAACATGCTGTTAACATCAGTCTCAGAGCAGCATCCGGATGCTGCTGTAAATGGTAGCATCACTATGCCTCTTTAAATGGTAGACATCAACCTTGCAGGCCCATCGCAGGCCACCATGAAAGAGGCAGTCTGGCTTTGCCAGGCAGTCACTGCGGGGGTTCCGCAGGCCAGGGCAGCAGCCGGGGCTCTGAGATCCTGAGGCTGGGAGTGGAGATCAGAGGAGGCGGGCAGTGGGGGAGAGGAAGGAGGAGCAGGAGAAAAGGGCGTCATCTTAGACAAAGAGTTTAATGGGAGCATTACAAAGGAGCAAAATTGAAGAGCCTGACAACCAGCTTTGGCTCCGACTGTTCATTCACTCAGACCATGCTGTACTCATAAGACCCTGGCCAGAACTGATGTTTCTCTAAGGCCACAGCCGGGAGTCCCCTAAGTGAGATGGACTTAAAGATGGAAACATTTAATCACTGCTGGTAGCCTAAAACAGGAGGCAGATGAGGAGGATAATGGAAAAGGGGAAAAGGAGAAAGATCAGAAGAGAGTTAAAGGCAGAAAGAGGGAGGCGGAGAGAATGAGGGAAAGCTCGAGAAGGAGTGAGAGGACAGGTCAGGCTCGGCTGCTTCCTTCCAGGTGTCGCCGTTGCGGTGTGATTTCATCCGTGAACCATAATCAACTTCCTTAATGAAATACGTAATTAACATATTATAATTGTGGTAAAGATGATTTTGACAGAAATCATTTTCCATATCTAATACTATGCTAATTTAATCTGTTCCTTACTCCCTGACATGACCTTTAGTGATTAAGTTTCATGGCAGAATTTTTTTTTTGATGGATTGATTTATCCACAGTGGTTGAGATCCCTCTCTTCGCATGGCTGTCATTTGTTCTCCCTCTAAAAATCTCTCACAGACATGCGTGTCCACACACACACACACACACACACACACAGAGGCATGCGTGCACGCACATGTAGCTCAGGATAGAAGAGCTGTCTTCCCTCCTGTGACTTCTAGAAAGCTGATCATCAACTGATAGATACTTGGAGATAGCGGTTAGATAGGCCCAAACGAAAAGATTCTATTTCTCCTAAATGCCTGGATTCTGGTGTGGCTATTTTGAGTCATGTGGATGTGGTGAATGTGATTAGTGTAATTAAAATAAAGTAAATCCATCAAACTATTTGGTTATCCAAGGTATGAATAAAGAGGTAGAAATACAAATAAAGTACTAACGTTTGACCAGATTTTCTATCTTACACTACACTGAGTTTTGAAGCTTTTCAATGTAGTTATATCTCAAAACAATCTTACTGAATCATTTCATAATGATATAGTATACACATATCTAATTAAATATAGGTGTATATATATTCTTCTTCTGTTATTTTTGACAGCATGAAATAGATTTGAATCTTAAAGGGATAATAAAGGGTTTAATGATGATTTGGAACATGAGGAAAGCCAGAGACCAATGGTACTTTAGGCAAGTGTTTCCCAAATACTTTCACTTCAACTCACAGTAAGAAAGATATTGTGCAATGTCCCCCAAAACATGTATATAAGAATTTCATGAGGAAATACTCAACATATAAGATGCACTCTGATCTATTCTATTCCAGTCTAGTCTATTCCAGTCTAGTCTAGTCAATTCCTATCCTAATCTATCCTATCCTATCACATCCCATTAAAAAATGCTGGTCAGGGGCCAGCCCTGTGGCCAAGTGGTTAAGTTCTCACACTCCGCTACTATGGCCCAGGGTGTCTCTCGTTTGGATCCTAGGCACGGACATGGCACCACTCATCAGGCCACGTTGAGGTGGCATCCCACGTACTACAACTAGAAGGACCCACAACTAAAATATACAACTATATACTGGGGGGATTTGGGGAGAAAAAGCACAAAAAAAAGATCGGCAACAGTTGTTAGCTCAAGTGCCAATCTAAGAAAAAAAAAAAATGCTGGTCAAGTGCAAGTAAGTGGATGTCACTACTTTAATAGTCATTCCAGGGCCGGCCCCATGGCCAAGTGGTTAAGTTCACGCGCTCCGCTGCGGCAGCCCAGGGTTTTGCAGGTTCGGATCCTGGGCACAGACATGCCACCGCTTGTCAGGCCATGTTGAGGTGGCGTCCCACATGCCACAACTAGAAGGACCTGCAACTAAGATATACAACTATGTACCAGGGGAGATTTGGGGAGATAAAACAGAAAAAAAAAAAAAAAAGATTGGCCACAGTTGTTAGCTCAGGAGCCAATCTTTAAAAAAGAAAAGAAAAGAAAAGAAAAACATCTGGAAATGCTAAAAACTGATAATAGCTGCCAAACTTCTTTCATCTACATCATAATTTGGGGGAAAGTAAAGAAGTAATTAATTGAGATAGTTGTATTAGGTGTTCACTGTATTGGCTTTTACTCATAGGAATTATACATGAGTAACATTTGGTACCTGAGTTGATTGGTCTACACATATTTAAGATGATCACAAGTTCATTCTGCCATTTTTAGCTCATATATGTAAACATCATGAAAATGACAAACCATATTCCCTTTAATTCCAGATGAAAGGCAGTATCTTCAAGTATATTAAAAAGCATCAAGAACTCCAGTTGGAAATTTGTCTGTGGCTCACTTGAAGATAAATTGGCCATGTTGAGCAGTTCTAAGAACCTGAGCTCTCTGACTTCCATGTAAAGAGAAGGAAGCTGGAATGACGATGAAAAGCGGAAATCATAAATATGGGATTATATAATCGCATGAGTCTCCATCAAGGCAATATCTTCCCCCGTGGTATATAGGATTGTTAGCTTAGAAGTGCCTTACAGATTTATAGTAAACTTCTTCTCTTCCAGAACGATGTCTTCATGCTGTGATCACTTATGAATACACATCACTTTCTGCTTTCATGTTTATTTTAAAAAGAAGTCAAGATTGGATTCAAGCAGCATCAAGTTGGAAGAATTCTTTTTTACCTATTGTCTGACAATCTCTGCCTTTTTAATGGTGTGCTTAGCCCAGTCATATTTAATGTAATTCTTGATAAGGTTAAAGGCACATCAGCCATTTAGCTGTTTTCTATGTGTTGTGTCTTTTTGTTTCTTTGTAGCTCTTTACTGCCTTCTTTTGTGTGAATTTTTTTTTTATCTTAGCAATTTAATTCCTCTATTGATTTTCAAACTATTTAGTTTTGTTGTTTTTCAGTTGTTTTTTTAGTGGTTGCTCTAGTAATTTCATTTTGTAGCTTAATTTATCATTGTCTATTTAAGGTTAACACTGACTTAAATCTGATAAAATACGACAACTTTGCTTCAACATAGCTCCATTTTCTCCCCCCTCTTTTGTGCTATAATTTTCATATATATTATGTCTATATATGTTATAAATCCAACATGCAGTATTATAGTGTTGCTTTATGTAATCTTATGTTTTTTAAAGAAATCTTTTTAAAAGATAAAAATATATTTATACCACATTTTATATTTACCCATATCTTTACTATTTCTGGTGGTCTTCATTTCCTCATAAGGATTCAAGTTATTATCTTGTGTCATTTCCTTTCAGCCTGAAGTCCTTTAGTATTTCTTGAGGAGCAAGTCTGCTAACAACAAATTCTTTCAGTTTTTATTTATCTGGGAATGTCTCTATTTTGCCTTCCTTTTTTTTCTGGCATATAGAATTCTGGTTTGACAGGTTTTTCTTTCTTTCAGCATTCTGATATGTCATCCTACTGCTTTCTGGTTTTCATTGTTTATACTCATTCATTACTTATTTATTGTGTTATTGTTCCCCTGGGTGTAATGAGTCTTTTTTTTCTTGCTACCTTCAAGATTATTTTCTTTGTCTTTTGCTCGCAGCAGTTGGCTTATGATGCATCTAGGTGTGGATCTCTTTGTGTTCACTCTATTTGGATTTGTGGAGATTCCTGGATCTGTAGTATCACACTTGTGATGAAATTTGGGAAGTTTTCCACAGCTATTTCTTCATATATTTTTTCTGCTCCTTTGTTTCCCTCTTCCCCTTCTGGAACTCCCATGGCACATACAATAGTACACTTCATGCTGTTCCAAGACTCTGAGACTCTGTTCACTTTTCTTAAGCCTTTGTTCTTTCTGTTCTTGGAATTGCATAATTTCTATTGATTTATCTTTGAGTTCATTGATTCTTTCTTCCGTCTTCCCAACTCTCTTGAGAGAATTTTGTGAATTTTCCATTTCAGTGGTAGTGTTTTTCCACTATAGAATTTCCATTTGGTTCTTTCAAATAATGTCTGTTTCTCTGTTGAGATTTCCTGTTTGTTGAGACTTCACTATAGTATTTTCCTTTAATTATTTTTAAAGATTTTATTTTTCCTTTTCTTCCCCAAAGCCCCTCGGTACATAGCTGTGTAGTTTTGGTTGTGGGTCCTTCCAGTTGTGGCATGTGGGATGCTGCCTCAGCATGGCCTGATGAGCAGTGCCATGTCCATGCCCAGGATTTGAACTGGCAAAACCCTGGGCTGCTGAAGCGGAGTGCACAAACTTAACCACTCGGCCACAGGGCTTGCCCCTCCTTTAATTTTTTAAAGACAGTTTTCTTTAACTCGTTGAATATGCTTAAAATTGCCATTTTGAAGAATTTGTCTGCTAAATCCAACATCTAGGCCTCCTCAAGGTAAGTTGCCATTGGTTGCTTTATTCCCCTAAGTAAGGGTCACTGTTTCTTGTTTCTTCACAGGTCTTGTTTAGTTTTCTTGAATAGTAAACATTTTAGAAAGTAGATTTTAGCTACTCTGGATTCTGTTTTTTTCTTCTATCTTCTTTTTCTTTTTTCTTAGTGATTTGTGTCTTAAATTGTGGAACCCCTCTTCCCTGTGGTGTGTAGTCACTGATTTTTATGTTTAGTTTTTATTTATTCTAGTCATTATTTTTTAACCTGACTTTTGTGGGATTAACCCTGTGTCTGCATGGCTGAGTGATCACCCAAGATTTGGGCAGTAGTTGTGCTCAGACACCTTGTATCTGGATGGCTTTCCCCCTCGCCAGTTGATGTGTCTGTGAGTTGGGAAGCACATTCAGAGTTCAGCCACGTCTCCAATATGTCTCAGCTTTTACTTTCTTCTCAGCCCTCTCAGATCTCCCTTGCACATACGCATAGCTTATAGTCAGCCAGAGATGTGCGGCATGCCCTCTCCCTCTATGGCCTTCTCATTTCTAGGATTTCCTCATCAAATTTTTGCTGGTCTGATCTTTGCCCTAACATTGCAACCTGGGGCTGGAAAAACTATGCACTTTCCCCATTCCTTTCCTAACAAGTGTGTGGCATTAACTGACAATGCCACCCGGAGTTCTCAGCCTCTATGCCAAGTCAGCTGCCCTCTGTCCTCAGGGGCAGGGCTGCTGGCTTTCAAAGCCATCCCTGTCCTGGTAAATGTGCTTATCCAGTTCTACTAAACTTCTTTTCTCAGAGTTCTCTCCCAGGTCATATATCACACAACAACTGAATTGTTTGCTTTGTGTGTCAGAACATCCTGGTCTCTGGGGCCATCCTGGTGGTTATGTTCATGTGCTCCACTTTGACGGCCTGGGATTCATGGGTTTGGATCCCAGGCATGAACCTACATGCCATTCATCAAGCCATGCTGTGGTGGCATCCCACATACAAAATAGAAGAAGATTGCCGCAGATGTTAGCTCAGGGTCAATCTTCCTCAAGCAAAAAGAGGAAGATTGACAATGGATATTAGCTCAGGGTCAATCTCCCTCACGAAAAAAAAGAAAAATCATGGTCTCCTAATTCCTTTCTAGCATCCTGGACCTCATTGTTTGACTGGGAAAAACCAGTCTTCACTTCCCACCAGCATGCCTAGAAGGCTGAAACTGCCTTTCAGTCAGCTCTACCCATTACACAGGAAGACCAAATGGGCCAATATCTTTTCCTTTCTTATAAGTATAGAGAAACCATACAATATGTTATCTTAAGAAACTTCATCACCTACTATCTGACATAAAGATTTTATTTTCTTCTTTCATGTTTTTAAAAAAAATTCAATTGAGATACAAGAGGAATTAAAAAGTGCTTTCTAGAATATAACATCATAATGCTTATTTGATGATGAGCTGGCAGGAGAGAAAGGGATGACAATGGGGATGAGTTATATTCTGAAACATGATGAGATGCTACTACAGGGAAACCAACCATGCATCACGGAATTCTGCTTATTGTTAAATTAGTTCTCAATAAGTATAACTCATCTGCTTTAAATTAAAAGGAACTAAACTTCTATGGCTTTCCATATTAGACTTTTCATATAAGTAAATTGACAAATGAGAAAAAATGCTTTGTGAGACTCTATCTTGATTTTGTATTCAGATATGTGGTAAATATACCTACAGATAACCCACCAGAAAAAAAGAAGCACTCAGAGAAATTGGGAGCAGGCCTTTCTTTTGCCTTCCCTCAGATGTCAAAAAGAGATAAGAATAACTGGACTTTTCCAAAGTTATAAAACAATTAGATTTCAGTTAATGCAAAGAGGGAAGGCAATAGCTGAGCAGATTCTTGACCTTGTACAAATCAATTTGTGTTTCACATGGCTGTTCAGCATAACTTCTCATGCTTTTAAATGTAAGATTAATTATAATAGGATAATAATTAGAAATATTGGTAGGATTTCCTTTTATAATTATTTTTTATAAAAGATAATTCCCTTTATCCTGATCCTTTCCTCTGTTAAAACTGAGACATATTATCTAATGAGATTGAGTTATAGTTTCTGTGAAGGGAGATCACAAAAAGTTCTAGTAACTAACATTCAGTCTCTTGGTTTCTATGTCCAAAATTAAGTCTTGAAATCCATGGCTTTCAGTTGCAAGAGAAAGCACTTGAGGGAGGTGAGGGTTTTTTCTTCTTCTTCCTTCTTTCAAAGCTTTTCTTGAAATTTCAAGAGGAAAGTGTGTACCAAATACAGGAAAGCTGTATTTGGATGATCTAAGAGCCACATTGTGAGGAGATGCGTACTAAGGAGACTCAGAAAATGAGATCCCCAAGAAAAGATCCTGAGTGATGCCTGCCCCTTTGAAGGATTGAAAACCATGGGAGGGCAAGGTATAGAAGAGGTGGAGAAAGAATTGAGAGCTCACCACTAGCCTCTTCTTAACATAAAAACCAACACTATGAGCATCCACCAACGCCAGTTTCAGTGTCTTTAAGGATGTAAATACTGTTTTTTCCACTATGCCATCCCTTTCACCCTGATGAAAACTATATTGCAAAGGGGAAAAAGTTAGCTACTTTATAAAGCCACTCACAACACAGTCTGCTTTCCAGAGGTTTCTTACCAGTGCAGGCTGATCTTCCTGAATTTGCATTTGCATAACTATGAGGGGTCATGCATGAGATTCTTCCCACAAAGGGAGATTTATTTCAGATGGCATGAGGTGTCCATGTATAGTCATAGATGATGCTAGCATTTTAAGTTCTGCATTGAAGCGGGCACACTGCTACATACCAAGAACTTTGGATGTTAGAGTTCTCAAGTCATACTGCCTTATTTACTGTAGGTAAGAGAACATTGAACTTAGTCATGCAAATATAACATTAACTCATTAGCAAGATCTTCCCTAGAATTGAACAATATAAATGATGAAAAACAATATATGAAAAACTAGTTAACATTTTTCTAGAAAGAAAAATACATGGGCTTCGTATTCCTCAGATATAAAACATATCATGGAAATTGTGTTTGTAAGTGCCAACTAGTGTGACTGAATAGCAAGAGCCCCAAGCTTCGCTTTCTTTTTTAAATAGCTGATAGACGAGGCAAGGGAGATTTATCACTTTTTAATTAAGCTCATGTCAACTCGTGAAGTTTATTTCAGTACAAATCTGTTGACCAAAGTCCTTTTTGAAGAAACTGCCCCTTGTTGAAGCTTAAGTATTCATGGGAAATTTCACAATAAGCGCAGACCGCTCCTTGGGCTTAGCTGCCACATTTCAACCAGGAGCGACTGTGCATTCCAGTGCTTCTTGTGTGCCCAGCACATTTATGGAAATGAACTTAAGATCAATCTTTGCTATTTTAAAGGCCAGAGCAGCAGGTCCCGCTGCCCAGAGGGAAAACAATGAACGCTGAAATAAATCTTCTGAGACTCCAGTTGGACCCCAAACCAATGGACACTGCAGCCAGAACCTGGTTGCTGCTCCAAACTTGAAATTGGGAGGTATCTGAACATGAATAACAGCATCATTGATTATATGGAAAGAAAATTAAAATGTGGACTGTGGTTCTTATCACCAAAGTTCAATCGTTTTCCTTCTAATAACAATCAAAACTTTTATTAAGTTTTGGAGATGAGTCGTTACGTGTCTCTGGTAAGTTGAAGGTATTAGGAACAAGGGAAAACTGTTAGCCAAAGTAGTCATCTGATTTCAACAGTTTGGAAAGTAACGAAGAATCTGCAGTGGGTCCACATCACAGGGAAGTGTACTCAGAGCTAAAATGACTCCCAATTGCTTTTCAAATGCTACTTGCTATTTAAAAGGCTGACTCAACTCTTGTAAAGATCCAAAGTAACAACCATCGCCTTAGTGAACTTGAAATGGAGGCCAACAGTCCCATACATGGAGCTACACTTGGAGCTGATGGAAGAGGCCTGGGCTGGGTATGAGGACTGGAGAAGGCCTGGTGTGCAGTAGGTGATAACTGAAGCCATGCAGGTAGATTCAGAGTGCCACGGTGGCATTAACGGTCCCATGGCCCCAACAGTGCTTCCAGTTTTGACTTCCACTAGTCTCCTCCAGCAAACTTCTCCTCTCTCCTCCTAGAAGGGCTCTGTGTTTTGTCTTTAATTCTTTCTCATGGTTTCTCTGTGCCCATATCCATTTTCATCTGTCAATATCTCATGCATTTTTCCCCTTCCCCTTGTCTGAAACCTCCATGGCACAGACCAACAGTCTTATTACCACCTTGAATTCCCATGCTGCTTTGTTCCTTTCCCGCTGCACTGAGGCAGGTGTTTCAAAGTTCATAACAGGCAGGACCATAGATGTGCTGGTGGAGGGTGACAAATAATAAGGCTGCAGGAGTGGGCCGGGACGTGATCCTGAGAAGACTCAACATAGCATCAGTTTTCCTCTCTCTTATGGCCTACATGAGTCCTCCCCAAATTCATATGTTGAAATCCGAACCCAAGGTGACGGTATTAGGAGGTGGGGCCTTTGGGAGCTGATTAAGTCGTTAAGGTCTAGCCCTCATGAATGACATTATTGCCCTTAGAAAAGAGACCCCAGAGAGCTCCCCCGCCCCTTCAACCATGTGAGGACACAGAGAGAAGATGGTGGCCTGTGAACCTGGAAGGAAGTCCTCATTAGACAGACGCAGAATCTGTTGGTGCTTTGATCTTGGACTCCCGGTCTCCAAAACCACGAGAAATAAATGTCTGTTGTTGAAGCCCCCGGTCTGTGGTATTTTATTACAGCAGCTGGAATGGACTGAGACACTGCCCGTGGCCGTCACAGTCTGAAACGCTCTTCCCTTTGTCCCTGTCTTGGTGAAAGTGACCCCAGGGAGAGAACGGGACATTGGTGATGCCTCTTCCTCTTCCTGTCCTTCATCTCTCGTATCCAATTAAGCAACAGGTTCTATGATTCTAGCCCCTTAACAGTTCTCGCTTCTATCTTTTCTTCACTTGTAAACTTTGTAACCAAAGTTTCCTTGGTGTCGACCTTTGCTGTTTCTTGTCCTGATATTTTGTAGTCTTCTCGCTCATCTCTGCCTCTGGTCCTGTGATGTCTGAACCAGCATCTGTGTTGCTGCCAGAGGCTTCTCTCTAACACTCAGATGTCAGTGTGTCACTCCTTTCTGTAGAAACCCTTCCAGGATGTGCCTACCAGTCACAGAAGCTACCCATTCAGTCATAGCACCTGAGACATTGAGACAAACCTACTTATTGTCATAGCTCCCCCATCTCAGGGCTGAGGAAGATGTCATTTGTGGTTTCCATTGCTGAGCACTTGCATCGCACCTGAACAGTAGGCATGGACATAGGAGGGGATGGGGCTGTACCGCGCAGTGTCACTGGCCACAGGAGGAGAGAGCTCAGGGAACTCTCGTGCACGTGGGCTATGGGGCAGATTCGTCCTAGGGATGACGTGAACTGAGGGTTAAATGAAAGCATTTGAAGTTAGTGACTAGAAGGCTGTTGATAATCTTCAAAAAGGAAGTTACGGGAAAATGGTGATGTTAGAAGTCAGACTGGGAGGCTGAGGGAGTGAAAGGAGCAGGTTTAAACTTCTCTCTCAAGAAGTGGGGAGGGAAGGTGAAAAGTGGTGTGAAGCTGGAGGGCAAAGCAGGGTCAAGGGAGGATTCTAAAATGATTTTTATCAATAATTTAAAAAATAAATAATTGTAACCCTGCAGGCTGTTGTGACATCCTTTCACAGTCTCCGGATAGAACCTGGGGGCTCTGGGCTCTGAGGTAGGCACATGACTGGGGAAGCGTGTTATGACCTCGTATAATCATGATATACAAACCAGAACTTTACAGAAAAGCAGCATAATTAAAAATGTCACTATTATTGCATGACATTTTCTTTAGATAGGAGCGGGGGGAGGCTAGGACCTGGGGGCGAACAAATGTCTCTTTGTTGTTATAATATGAGACTGGGTTGTTGTTCTAAATTATTATTATGACTTAGGGCATTTCATTAAAATTGATCAGCCAGGTTTAATGCAGGATTGACTGCTGTGAATTTGTAAATTTACCTTAAAGAAAAACCAATTTGTGTCCAAAAAATCTAGAAACAAATCACTCAAGTAACTGTCAGAAGGTGAATTTCTGTCCTGTGTGAGTTAGGCAGCGGGGTAGCGTTTACATGCCGGGTGTCTCTGACTGGAGATGCGTCGGTGGTGACAGAGAGGTGTCAGGACAAGGCGTTGGCTCAGTCAACCAGGATTTTTGCTCCTTTTCACTGAAAGATGACCGCCATGTCTGTTTGTTGACCAGCATCTATGCGGAGAGGCCTGATACCTGGATGCCACATGCTGAGTGGTGTGAAATGTGAGGACAGACAGCATTCATTCACTGCTAACTCTTAGAGTCCAGAGCAGAGGGCAATATCGGACTTAAAAGGAAAGCACTGTGATAGATGACTCTGTTTTCCTCAATCATGGTGAGAAAGACGTTCCTGCAGATATCGCTAAGAACATTGTAAATGCAGAAAATGTAAATAAATGTAAAGAGCCAATACGCCCATTATTATTTCCATTTTGGCTTTTATCTTAATGCATATTTAATTTTCATTTATACTTTCAATCCAGATCCTTTTCTCATTCGTGAAACCAAGAATTATTTTGGGGCCTCATAATATGAAGGGAGAATCTGATTAAAAAAAAGCGATGTGTATCTTGTACAAAAATATTAGCATGAGTTTTGCATTTTAAAGTATATTTCCTAATGTATGAATTTATCCCAAATTCTTATATTTCCCAATGCATTCTCCTGAGACTTGAGTCATACATAAATGGTTTGTTAAAGTCTATACTAATGACATAGATGTTCACTTGAGAATGACTTCTATACCATTCTAAATAAATGTGACTTATTTTAGTTTTGAATTTCTAAAAATTCTTAATTTAATTTGTTCTTTTTTAGTATTTATCAAGAAAACTGCAAACCATGGGGATTTCTGATTATCTAAAATAAATTATGAAGATGAATCTCTTTCCATGAATGTAGCTGAAAACTTTGGAGCACAAATGGAACCTGGATAAAGACTTTGAAAAATGCTAATAGATGAGCCCCCAAAGCAGACGCTATTCTTTCTTTGCCAGATTTTCCCAGTGGTGCTCAAGGGTTTATAAAGACAGCCAAGAAAGAGTGACTCTTTTCACATGGGACGCCTCCATGCCATCTTATAGGCATTGATCTTAATACTTTAAACTGATCTGAATTTGATTTTTAAATTATACAAATACATGTTTTATTATATATGTATATTATATACAATATATACTAATTATATATAATCCAATATATTTCTACTATATATGATACAGCATATACTTTAATACATTAACATATATAGTCAAATGATATATATTATTAAATTAAATTATATATATGCATACTATTAATATATAATATATAATTAAGCAGCTGTTAATGTACATTTTTGAGTTTTATGGCCATTTTAATCCAAAATTATCTAATGACTAAGACATAATCTGTCTTTGACTTAATATCCATATAGACGTAGCCAAGTGGTGGGCCTGATCTGATGTCTTGGCATAACTATTTGCTATTGGAACATTAATCAAGTTATTGTCACTATGACATTAATGAGTCAACCACAATAGAAACTGTTGGCTGTCCACTCCACGCTCACTCCTGTCCTCACTCCCACCTCAGTGGACACGTCTAAGCTCTTCCATGTCTTTCTGGGGAAGCACCTTCTATTTCAGCTGTGCGGGTAAAAATCTTGATCAGTCTGTGCCAATCACAGAACTCACGTTGCCTTAGTCTTGGTTTAGAAATAGTTGTGTCATTCATGTCTGGCTAGTGAATTCAAGCTTCTCTTGAATGGGGATTTTGAGAAGGGTTTCCTTGCACCTGAGTTAATAAAAGAGGAAACGATGGCTTTGTTTTCCTGCATGTTAGCCTGCCCAGATGTGGCTCTGAGCTGCTCTGGCTGTAAAGGGCAAGACTGAGGACAGAGACCAAGTGCATTGAACACAGGAGAACTGGAGATGGAAGGAACCTGGCCTGTCATTACCTCACCAAGCTGCTGACTCCACCAGCACTGGGGCCCCTGGAAGCTTGCTGTCACATGATAAAGCAAATTCCTTTATTGTTTAAGGCAGTTTGAACCAAGATTTTCCTTCTTGAGGCTAAAGTAGTCTAATTGACGCATTATCTGCTGATAATGATCGCCAGCAAGAACATAAACATGGGCACACAAGTGGGACTGGTACTCTTCAACATTTATTGAAACTCACCAGGATGGAAAAATGCTGAGTACTTTTATCGATGACCTCACTCTCTGAGGAAAAGGAGTGCCCTGGATGATAGACTTAAATTTCATAATGAGCTTGGGTTGGGAATAAAAAAACATTATACTATGAAAAACTATAATAAAACATATATGGCAGCATCTACTTGGAACTAGCTTAAGGCTACAAATGAACATGAATTAATGATAGTTAAGTCTTATAACACACGGCATATGGTTTCAGGTGCTTTGAACACAGGTAAGGCAAGATCAAGCAAGTGAGACAACCAACATCCCATAGCAAGAAAAGGACAGAGCTGAAATTCACACCTAGGGAGTTGATTCTACGTGCGAGCTTCTAACCGTTAAGCTGAAGAGCCCACCACACTGCAGGTCAGGGAGCAATGGGCCAGCCCATGTGGTTCTATGTACATAGGCCATGGAAGAGACACTTGGTACCCATGTTCATGAGAAGTCATTTGCATGAGATTTAGGCATCCCTTTATGGAAAGCATTGGAATGCATCCAAAATAATATGATCCAATGAATTTGAAAAGATTGGAGTATTACGGGTCACATTCTAAAAAATAAGTCGAGACAATACAGATTAAAGTTGTTTAGACTAGAAGAGATACACTCTGAGTTTTCAAAAATTTAAAGTTTTATTACCAGAAAAAAGGTGATCAGCTATTTCCATAATAAGATAAAAACCATTTTTTTGAGCTCTTACAATATGCCAGGCACATACTCTTCATGTAGTCATTTTTGTTTTCCAGGAGTCAGGCACTGGCTTTATCTCTGCTCATTTTTTCCATTTCTGTTCCATTTTCAGTCACAGTGTTATTTATCTCATTTTTATACTAGTTATGACATATTTATTTTAATGTTAATGTACATACATAAACATAATGTATATATACTTTTTAAACAGAAGCATGCTTTTTTGAAGGGAGAATTAAAGCCAGAATTTACTGTGCTATATTTAACAGAAATTGATGGGTTATTTGTCATAAGTAAAAATGCCTTTTATTTATTATGAAATTATTGCACATTCATTGTAGAAAAATTAGAAAATAGAAAAAAACAAAAAGAGGAAAAAATTTAGAGGCTCATTTAAGTCAAAAGACAATCCCTATTGACACTTTCTACTGATTCAGAAATACATGCATGTGGATATTTAAGAATTCCGATCATGGGCTAGTACTGTGCATGGTCTTTTGTAACCTGCTTTTTTTACTTAACGAAATCTTAAAAATCTTTTATATTTCAGTAAACAGTTATTTACAATGTAAGTTGTACTTCTTGCAAGCGAGGTACGCATCATTTATTTTATTCAATCCTCTAATATTGGACATTGGCTTGTTACTTATTTTTGGTTTCACTAAGAGCTCTGAGTATACGTTTCTGGTGATTAAGTATCTGGTACATTCTTAATTAACTCTCGAACACAAATTACTCAAAGGGGAATTATGAGGGCAAATTAAATGCATGTTTTTACAACTTTTGATAATTACGTGCTTGTAGGACATTTGTGTTTCTTCTTTTTGAACTTTCATTTGATAAATTTTGTCCATTTTTAAGATTGAAGAACTTGTATTAATTTATACTATGTCTTTATATATTACAATTAGTAATTCTTTTTCCTGCCTTACAAGCACTTTATCCATTTTGTCTCTTTGTACTGAATTTTGTTTACTTGGCCTTTTGGCAGACTCAATGTGTTAGACACTCCCTTGAGGATTTAATTCTTTTCTTTTTGCTTAGAAAGAGCTTCCCAATTCCAGGTGTCTTTGCATATAAGTGGACATTTTCAGTCTTCCTATGGTTTGATTTCCTCATGACTTTCTAACTGGTTACTTTTACAATTATTGCTATTATTTTATTGATTTTAATACTTTTAGCTGATTTCAGTTGACTCTGTTAGTTTCCTCATATCGTCAGAATAATAATTCTGGTTTCTTTTAAATTCTTATACCGTTTTTTCCTTTCTCATGTCTTATTACGTTGGTTGTAAAATCAAACAAAATCACAATAACAGTGATAAAAGCAGGCATTATTATCTCATTCTTAACTTTAAAGGAATTCTTATAATGTCACCTCCTGAATACTCTATCACCTGTTTCTGTGACATTCCCTCTTTTTCATGTTAAAGAAACATCAGCCTATGTCAACTTTACCACCCATGGGCATTAGATTTTATCCAGTAGCTTTTTTGAAATTTTTCATGATAAATTGTAGTTTTTCTCTTTTTATCTATTGATGTTTTAAATCATGTGGATTAATTGCCTTATTTTAAACACTCCTGAATTTCTGGAATAGATCGTATTTGTTCATTAGCAGCAGATTCAGAATCTGCTGAGCTTTGCTGCAGTGAGGTGTCAGTTTTGATAAGTGAGATTAGCCAGTAGGTTTTGTTGTTGCTTATTTCCCCATGTTTTGTCTTTTCCATATGTTTCTCTATTCTGGAATACTTTATATATCAAGGGTAGAATCTGTTCATTGGAAGTTTGAAAGAAATCTCCAATATAATGATTGGGGAGGTGTGTTTTTATAGGAAAATATTTTCTCTCTTTGAAGACTTTGGGAATTTCCTCTATAGTTAGGGGGCAGACCTAAGCCTTCCATAACTTCTTTAGTCTCTTTCGGTAATTAGTGTTTACCTGATACATTTGATTAACACAGAATTATATACATTATTTTCTTAATCTTGCCTGTATCTGTTTTCTATGTCTTCTTAATTCTAATTTTAAAGCTTTTTAATTTCTTGATTTTTTTTTTAAAGATTGGCACCTGAGCTAACAACTATTGCCAATCTTCTTTTTTTGTGTGTTTTATTTTTTATTTTTCTCCCTGAGGCACCCCCAAGTACATAGTTGTCTATTCTAGCTGTAGGTCGTTCTGGTTGTGCAGCATGGCTTGATGAGCGGTACCATGTCCACGCCCAGGATCTGAACCGCTGAAACCCTGGGCCACTGAAGCGGAGCGCACGAACTTAACAACTTGGCCACGAGGCTGGCCCCTATTTCTCGATTTTTTGTCAACGAGTTGATTTTCTCAGCACCCCTAAAATGTGAAAATAGCGTCAGTCCTAATCATTTTAACAGTTCCACTTTGGCCATATCGTAATGTTAATGCTATCCCTTTCACTATTCTAGGGAAAAGAGAGCATGTCTTCATTATTTTAAAACCCAAATAATAACAATAATGAGCTGAAATTAATTCCTGGTTTTGTTCTATTGAAGAGCATATGGATTTAAAATGACTGTAGTCCAAAATGGTTTTTACAGATTTTTATGTCTCACAACTCAGTTCTGAGATAAATATTTCCCATTTTCTCAATATTCGGTGTTTTTAAGTCTAAGCATTGCAGTCTTTATGATTTCACGGAAAGAGAAAATTCCTCTACATTTCCACATCTCCTTTTCTCTTGCTAATGATGTCAGTCATTTTGTTTTCCAAGATTAAAGATAAAGGTTTTAATCTTTGAGCGCACAATGCTATAGACCAGGGCAAAGCTCGTGAAAGGACACAGGGAACAGAGTGTTTATGTCACTGAGAACTACACACTAGCATAGGGAGACAAGAGAGTGCCTACAGAACGTAAACTGAGGCCTGGAAACTCCAGACTTGAGATGTAAAAGAAAAAATCAAACTTCTACCATTGCCAATGATAAAACATGTTTACAAGTCTTTCCCCCTTAACTCTAAAAGTATAATTTCTATAATAAAATAGGTTTCATTTGGATTTTGAAAGGAAAGTTTAGTGTGAATCACCTTTGAAATCAGAAACTGAGAATTTTTTCAAAGATGTCTTTTGGTTTGGCCAAGGATTTATGACTTTAACAATGTTATGTTTTTCTACTTTTTAAAGAATTGATAGGGTTCACCTATAATTTCTATAACTTCTGGGAGGCAAACAACTGGAATATTAGAAAATTTAAAAAGTGTTTGTGTGTTCAACATTGTCCTTGAGAAATGCTTAAAGAATTCTGTTTTTATAGGCAAATCCAAAGGCAAATTTAGTCACAGTTCAGAATGAGGAAAAATAATTCAAATTAGTAAAGTTTTGCTAAATATTCAAAAAAGAAGTTGATTTTCTATTTTAAAAGACTTGAATGTTTTGTTAATTAAGCTATTCTATTCTAAATTATTTTGTATTCAATCTGTAATTCTTTAAGATGCTAGATTTATTTTGTTTTCCTTTATCTAACTTCTTAATTTGACCTCTTAGTTGATCTATATGTATATGATTTTGTTTAAAAATGAAAGTTTGGGGGGCTGGCCCCGTGGCCGAGTGGTTAAGTTCGCGCGCTCTGCTGCAGGCGGCCCAGTGTTTCGTTCGTTCGAATCCTGGGTGCGGACATGGCACTGCTCATCAAGCCACGCTGAGGCAGCATCCCACATGCCACAACTAGAAGGACCCACAACGAAGATTACACAACTATGTACTAGGGGGCTTTGGGGAGAAAAAGGAAAAAAATAAAATCTTTAAAAATGAAAGTTTGGGATATTTTAAGTTAGTGTGTGAGTATAGCGTTGTCTGCATGCAGACAGTCAGCATGCTCACTAATTTCCACGCATTCCATAATCGTAGCTGGCGTTCTTCTTTGCTCAGTTATGAGGGAGAGTGATCTTGCACTGCTCCAAGTTTAAGAATTGATTTTGTTGTGGTTGTTTAAATGTTTTTTATTTATTTCGTGTGTGTGTGTGTGCGTGTGTGTTGAGATAATATTGCCTATATAATTTCTACTTCTTGAGAGTTCATTAAATTTCCGTGGCATATTATGTAATAAATATTTATACATATTTAATTAAGGCTGTATGTAGACTGTGATAAATAATAATGTCTTGGTTCAATCATATCGGTTATATTATTTTGTTCTTCTGTGTAATTGAATAATGATTATTCACCCACTCGTCCTCCCTTCCTCCCTCTCTTCTTCCTTCCTCCTTTTCATCTTTCCTTCCACAGATTACTGTGAAGTCCCTGTTCTGTGCTAGACACCAAGGCATTAGGAAATGCACAGATAAAATTAGCTCCCAGAAGCTTCCAGTCTGAAATGACCACTGTTAGACTAAGAGGCATGTTTAAGTTTCTCATTACTATTTTATGTCTGTAACAATTTCCTCATCTTTCTCGTAGCTTTGGCGGTGTGTGTGTATCAGCTGTTACTAGTGCTTATCTAGATAGTAAAGAGAATGTTTTACTTTCTTTAGGCTGTTTGATATTTCCTTCTCGGTCAAGTCTTTTTTTTCATGTCTGTTATATTAACTTTTATTTCCTGTATCATAAAGTCTAACTTTCACACAGAAGTTCTCCAATCTTTTAGTTTCCTGTTGTGAATGTCTTTCTTTCTCTGCAGGCTGAGAGCCATTCTGCAGAATTCTTTCCCTCCACTGGTCTGTGAACGAGGTCTCCCCAGGCCTGGTACAGAGCAATGAACAGGGTGGGAGTTCTTTTTTGGCTGCCACACCTCTCCACTTGGTGGTTTCAGAATACACTCACCTATTACACTGGGCTACTAACAGATTCATTTATTCAATTTTTCATTTATAACAAATACGTATTGAACACCCATCACGTGCCAGGCATTAAGCTAAGGATACAGCAAGAATCAGATGAAACTCCTCGTACTTATGGAGGGCAGGGTAACAGTGATGAACAGATCACGTGATATCCACAGACACGCACACCATGGAGGAAAAGCACGGAGGGAGGGACATAGGCGATGGCATTTCCAATTTCAATGGAGTTGTCGGGGAGGGCCTCACTGAGAAGGCGTGACATTTCAGGCAAGAGCAGAAAGAGGTGAGGAGTGTGCTACGTGGGTATCTGAGGAAGAGCCTTCTGTGCAGAGAAGGTGCCAGAGCAGGATCCCTGAGGCAGGAACATGCTGTGAGCGTTTAAAAGACAGTCCTCCATGGCGCTGTTACTGAGTGAGGGGCGAGGTGAGAGGAAAAAGGTCAAGAGTGTTGTGGGTGACGACAAATCAGGCTGTGTTTGCAGGCTAAGGTCAAGACTTGGGCTTTATTCTAGGAGAGATAGGGAGCTGTTGGCGTAGACTGAACAGAGAGTAACGTGAACTCATTTATGTTTTCACAGGATCACTTGGGCTTCTGTGCTGAGATAGATGAAAGGAGGCCAAAGGGGGCCAGTTAGAGAACACTGCAGCCATCCAGGTGAGGCAGGGATGGGGACTGAACCAGGGTGACAGCTGTGAGGCTTTAAAAAGCGACCAGAGTCAACAGGATCCTCTTGTAAATTGGATACAGGACATGAGAGAGGGAAGACTCAAGGAGGACCTCAAGGGTTTGGTTTGACGCATTGTAAGGGTAGGCTAAGCATCCACTGGGAAGTGGGAGAGGCAGGCTTTAGTGTGAAGACAAGAGGTTTGGTTTTGGATGTGTTAAGCTTGAGATGTCTATCAGTATTTCAGTGGAGATGTCAAATAGGTAGTTGGATGCAAGAATGATCATATATAAGATTAAGTCAGATGAAAACTGAGAACTGGGGAGGCCAGCCTGGTGGCACAGTGGTTAAGTTCACACATTCCGCTTCAGCGGCCTGGTGTTTGCCAGTTTGGATCCCAGGTGTGGACCTATGCAACACTTGTCAAGCCATGCTGTGGCAGCATCCCACATATGAAGTAGAGCAAGATGGACACGGATGTTAGCTCAGGGCCAGTCTTCCTCAGCAAAAAAGAGGACGATTGGCGGCAGATGTTAGCTCAAGGCTAATCTTCCTCAAAAATAACAAACAATCAACAACAACAAAAAAGCCTGAGAATTGACCACGTGGATGTTATTGGAGACTTTGAAAAGAGAAGTTTCAGAAGCGCGGTAGAGGTAAAAAGTGGAGTCAAGAGAAAATGGCGAGAGAGGCAGTGGAGACAGCCAGAAAAAGAGTCTCTTGCAAACAGCTTGAAACAAAAGGGACAGCTGGAGAGGTTGTGAGTCAAGAAAGTTGATTCTTTTAAAATGGGAGAAATAGCATGTTTGAATGCTAATAAGGACAATCTGGTGGAAAGGAAAAAATTAATGATGTGAGAGAGAAAGGGGACAGTGGTTGGAATTCACCCAGATGGGAAGGAATTGAGTGAGTGAGTGGAGGGGTTAGCCTTCGCTAGGAGCCGGCACATCCACCTTCCTGTCAGTGGTTAAGGCCTTATATGGGCCCCTGTGAAGGCAGCTGAGTGTCCACAGAGGAGGGTATTTGGGGCAATTTCTCTACTAGCTGCTTCTCTTTTCTAAATGAAGTAGGACTCAAGGTCAACAGCTGAGAGTGAATGGGGTAGACGGTATCAGAAGTCTGAGGAGGAGCAAAGATGTGCAATCGTCATCTAGAAGAGCCGACAGGGGAATGCAGCCTGACTGCTGGGCTGGATGAAAGGCCTGTTTGTGGTGAGTAATCATGAATTTAAAGTGAACCAGTGGTAGGTGTGTGCTCTTCTCCAGTCACTGTCCGCTGGGTGGGAACAGGAGCAGGCTAGGCAGAGAGCTGGATTAAACTAGGCTGGGTTTTGCTGGGAAATATTAATGAAACAGCAATGGGGCAAAAGAGAGTGTATGCAACAGCAGGTTTACAATGATGGATGGTGGACTTCAAGATGGATAAGGAGGGAAACGAGTATAGGAGAAGGGTGAGTGACCGTGAAAATAGACATGTGTTGGTATTACAAATCCAGTGACCAGCATCCTAACAGGAGTGGGGGAGGCACTGGATTGATGGGCAGGTGCACTGAGGGGAGTTTTGTCTGGGCTCTGCGTCTTCTCTGTTTCTGATGAGGTTGCTGTGTTTACTTTTTACCTTCATCTTTCTCTTTGTTCACAACAGTGCAAGAGGATCAATGAGCATGTTTTGTCTTTATGTTTCCTTGTGGACCTCACCATCATGCCAATCCTGGGAATCCCTATGCTGCTGATTTCACGTGCAGCAAAAGAATAGAGTCCAAATTCCCTGCACCTTGTCCATCCCTTTGCCCAATTCACCTCTGGCCATCATTCTCCCAAGGTGGAAGGTATTGGCCTCTGCCATTGCCAGGTAACGTTGCTGGTTTTCAGAAGGAAGAGTTGTATCCCTCTTTGTCTGTGTCTTCCTTTCTTCATTCATCTCAGCTCCATTAGTACTCCGTCCACCCAAAATTCTTCTATTGTTAAGGCAGATGTATGGCTCGTCCTATAGTTTTCAGAGTGAATATTGGTTATTTTCATAGAGTTCTGAGAGTGGATTCGACATATGTGCTTACTTTATCAGAGAGTTCATTGTTAAAATTCTTGGAAAAAATAGCCCATACTCACTGCCCATCCTCAATCCAACATATTTTTTTTCATACAATTTTGCCGAAACTGCTCTCTAGAATGACTCATATATACCATGTTAGCTATGTTTAAGCCAGGATCCAGAATATGTAAGCAATCTCCAGTTATCAACCGCAATTCTTGGAGACCAAACACAGCACACACTTAAACCCTTGTTTGGAGTTAACACCCCAGTTCCATATTTACTGCAAGGGCCCAGTGATCTTGAACTGACCATTGACTTAACTTGGAGGTTCTCTTTCATCCTCTGGTTTTGAGGTGCAGGCTGTAGTAGATCTTGACTCATCCTTTCTATATTTGATACCAAAATAACTGATTTTACAAATGTGGTATAAACCAGGCCTCTCTTAATAGCAGTGCATGAGAGAAACACATCTGAAAAGTTTGGATTTCTCTATCAGTTATCTGGTGAGGACAGCTAGCTAAACAAGTAGAGCCCAATCGACCTCCATATGTGGTGACTTAAAGAGTATGGACATTAATTTCTCTCACACTCAACAACGCCAAGGTGGGAAATTCAGGTTAACTGGGCACCTCTGTCCTCCAAGGTCATTTAGGGACCCAGATTCCTTCCTATTTTCTGCTGTCATCCTCAATACCACTGGCATTTTCTGCATGGCTGAAGCTCAGTCACTACATCTGGATTCCTGCCAGTGGGAAGAAGGAAGAGAGCAGGCAGTTCTGATGTCTTAATTCCCAAATCCAGAAATGACATACATCACTTGTGTTCACATTCCATTAGTGAGAACGCAGGCGTATGGCCACATCTAACTGCAGAGGAAGTTGAGAAACGTAGTCCGGCTAAGCAATTACGTATTATGAGACTGACTAAGATTTCATTACCATCGAGAAGGGGAGAATGGATTTTCGAGGAGAACTACAAATCCTCTCCTCAATGACCATCTTTGCGATAGTATGTTTTTCCAAAAGGGAAGAAAAAATCAATTCCATTTTAGATAGAACTAATAGAGTAAAATTCTTCAGGTCCTAAAAAATAATGACCTCACTGTCCTTTGCATATGTCCACCTGTTCTACATAACATTATTTAAAATTCTAGTGTTTTATTTGAAGACGTACAGAGATCATCCAGTGTAGTGCAAACAGAATTGTTTACTATTTAAAAAGGATATCATACCAAAAACAGTTGGAAAGGACATTTAGCTTTGAGGAAAATAAGATGAAGGGGAAATCTGGTTACTATCTGAATTTTGTGAAAATCTATCATATGAGAGAGAAAGCAGGTTAGAAAAGGATGCTACAATGACTGGGAAGTTGACCTGAAAATTCTGAGATCTCTTCTGGAATGATGTTTCTATGATGAACAACAATTCATTCAATATCCTTAACTACATTTATTGAGTTTCTCTATGGGCCACTTTGCTAGGTGCCTGGCATACAATGATAAGACGTGGCCTCCAGCCCCAAGTTCCTATCTGTCACATCATGTCATACATAGTTTCAACTACATTCTCTATTAGCTTCAATAATTGAATCTCCTTAATCTGAGAGCATTTCAGATTCTGCCTCTTTATATAAGCTCAGTTGATCAGTGATGTTTAGTTATTAGTTAATGGATTATCACAGGATAACCTGAAATAGAAGCTATATCACTTTCTTCTTTTTTTCTTTTACAAAAGTCTGTCTATGCTTTATTTCTCTGAAAAACAGGCCAAAAGTTATGTTTAAATGCCTGATGAGAAAATGCAATCTAGAATCAGGTGGTGAAGAAAGATTTTCCAAAGGAGTTGGACAATTTATTCAATCTTGTTTCATCTTGAATTCTAAATTTGATCTATAGGGCTCATGGTGATTAAAAAATGCTTTAAAATGCACATGGTATAGAAAGTATGACTTTTTAAAAAATTTTATTTCCTTCTTTCCCCCATAGGCCCCCAGTACATAGTCTTACATTTTCGTTGTGGGTCCTTCTAGTTGTGGCTTTTTAAAAATTTTTGTCTTTAGAAAGTATGACTTTTATGTGAAATGTACTTTTCAAATTCACCATTCTTTTCCTGCTTTGTATCAATGTTTATTTTTTCAAGGTCATCATTACTATTCATGACACCAAGACAAGAAAAGGGAGAAAATCATAATACTTCTAATGTATAAATTACCCTAATTGTAGTTAGAATCATTTACAGAGGTAAAGAAAAAATATAGTGAGAGAAACTTTGTGTGAGAAATCCAAAGCTTCTAATTAATCAAGCTAAGCAAGGAAATCCTAAATTCTTTTTATTCCTTCTTTTTTTTTTTTTTTTTGGTTTACATACTTTCAGGAAGAAACGGACATATGGATAAATAAATTGGACATGTTGGAAATCATTCTCTTAAAGAAAGTCTATTATAGGGACAATTTTTGAAATTATTGTTTTGTATTATTTTATACTAAAATACATGTATATCAATAATAATTTTTAAAGATACTTCAGAAATACATAGGCATTTGTATATGAAAGTTTGCTGAAAAGGCTCTTTTGAATAGGACCTGGGGTGTATTTGTTTAGCAATTAAATGGAAACCTCAAGACTTAACAAAAATGCCATTCTGTCCATCTCAGAACGAGAGGTAGCTTTCCATTCTGCCCAGGGAAATGGGAAACTCGCCCAGCTCATCACTAAACTCACTTTTTGTGTAATCTCTTTTGGGCAGAGGCATCTGTCTGCCTCCTTTACCACTCAGTCCTTCAAGTCAGTGACAGCCATAGGCCCATCATAAACCCTCAATAAATATTTGCTGAGTGAACACATGAATTACTCATTCCGAAAAGATGTCAGGCCTCATTAGAAGAGACATTGCCTCGATGGGTGTTCATGGAAGGATTCTGTGTGGGCACAGGGCCACCCGGCAGCATCAGGGCAAACTTTCATTCCAAGAAACGTGGCTGTTGGCAATATGTGAGGTGACTTGTCTATGTGTCCTTTGCCTTTTTAAAAATTAAGGCATAATTTGCATGCAATGAAAGGTAAACGTCTCGTGTGTTCACTTCATGAATTGTGACAGTTGCATGCACTTGTGTAACTACCAAAAAAACAAGACATAGAATATCTCCATCACCTCAGAAAATTCCTTTGTGTTCCTTTCCAGAAGTTCCCAATGCCTGTCCCTCAGCCTGCAGGCAGCCACTTTCCTGAGCTGTCTCAGCAAATCAGGGGCTTGTCTTGTTCTTTGTATACAGAAAAGTAAACAGTATGTATACTTTGTGCTGGTTCCTTTGACTAAGAATAACATTTTTGAGATTCAGCCATGTTTCTGCACGTATCAACAGTTTCTTCCTTTTTATTAGCGTGTGCTATTCCATTGTACGAACACATCAAGGTTTATCCATTCTCTTCATTTTTGTTGTTGTTGTCATTGCTGGGAAAGATTTTCTCTGACCTAACTTCTGTTGCCAATCTTCCTCTCTTTTTTCTTTTTTTCCTCCCCAAAGCCCCCCAGTACATAGTGGTATATTCTAGTTGTAGGTCCTTCTAGTTCTTCCATGTGAGTCACCACCACAGCATGGCTACTGACAGATGAGTGTTGTGGTTCTATGCCCAGGAACCAAACCCGGGCTGCCAGAGTGGAGCAGATCAAACTTTAACCACTAGGCCATCAGGGCTGGCTCTCCATTCTCATCTTGATGGGCATTTTGGTTGCTTCCAGCTTGGGGCTATTTTGAATATGACTACTATGGCTATTGTTGTACATTACACTTAGGAATGGAATTACTGGAGACTGCAAATTCATGTTTATCTTTATATGAAACCACAAAACAAAGTGATTGCCCCATTTTATGTCCCTCCAGCAGTGTATAAAGCAGTGCGCCACACCCTTGCCAATATTTGGTATTGCTGATATATTTTAGCATAATCATCCTTGTGAGTGTGATATGATGTTTCACTGTGGTATTAATTTTCATTTCTCTGATGACTAGCAGTGCAATATTTTAATGTGTTACTATCCATGTATCTTCTGTTGTTAAGTGTCTGTTCAAGTCTGATTTTTATTGGGCTGTTTGTCTTTTTATTATTGATTTGTAGGAGTTCTTTCTATATTATGAATGCAACTATTTTGTCAGCTATATTTATTGCAATATTTTTTCCAATCTGTGGCTTACCAATTTGTTTTTTTAATAGTGTCATTCTAGAAATGGAAATGTTTAATTTTGATTAAGTCTGACATCACTTTTCTTTATTATTAAGGCTTTTAGTGTTATTCTAAGAGATGTTTGCCCATTCCAAGACTGACAAGATAGTCTCCTATTTTTTTCCTAGAAGTTTTCTGATATAGATTTTATATTTAGGTATATAATTCATCTAGAATTAACTTTTCTGTATGGAATGTCTAGAGTTCATGGTTCACTGTTTTCAATTATATATCCAGCTACTGCACACCATTTGTTGAAATAACTTTCTTTTCTTCACTGAAATGATTCAGTACCTTGCTTGAAAATAAATTGACTGTATATGTATATGCCTCTATCTGGATTCTCTTCTCTTCCCCTGATATATTTTTCTATCATTCTACCAATACCACATTCTCTTCTAAACTCCAACATTAAGTCTTGAAATCAGATAATGTAAATATCCAAATTTTATTCCCTTTATACATTGTTTTGGCTATTTCATATATTTTGCATTTATATATAATTGTATATTATTTATATAGTACATAATATATACTATATATTCTACTTTATGTGGTATATATATTATAATACATAATATATATGTATACACACACATGCACACATATTTGTCAATTTCTTCCAAAAAGCCTGCTGGGAATATTTTTGGGATTGCACTAAATTTATAGAAGAATTTCAAGTGAATGGACATATTACATTATTTTTTCTTCTAATTCATGAACATGGTATACCTCACCATTTATTTAGGTCTTTCTAGGCTCTTCCAAATGAAATCAGTCCCCTCAGGCAGAGCTGTGGAACTCTTTGTCCTCACAGCCTGCATCTCGCCTTAGGCAGTACATCCGTGACACGGCAGAAGAGCAGGGGGCCAGGACAATGACCTGCTTCTCCTGGAATAACAACCCCTGGTCTGTGGGTGGGAGCTGGGGGACATATGGTAGCTCCTGGTTTTCTCCGCTTGCTCCTACTGGTGAACCTCTGCAGTATGAACAAGCAGGGTTGGAGGCAATTGGAACCCCAGTTCTACCAACCTGCTGCCCCTAGGGTAGATCTCCCACTTTACAAGTAGAAGCTATGTGCAGAAGGGAGATCTGGTCCTTTTGGCCATGCTTGCCTGAAACAGAGCTTCTGTACCATGGGGCAAGGAGAGATGAACAATCCTGGGGGCTTGACCCTCCCATGGTGAAGTCATAGCTGGGGTTAGAGGGAGACCCCATGTTCTTGGCTGCACCCACCTAGAGCAGAGCACCCAAGTGGAGCTTCTGTAACACTGACCTGCTGTGGGGAGGGGACAAAGGGTGTGACTCATGTCTCAAATGCTACAGACTCACTGTTCTTGCTGAGATTTAGATTTTCTTGAATAAATGTTTCTCCATTTTCTGTATGCCCTTAGGACAATTTCCAGAGATTTTAAATGATTGATTGTTACAGTTTTTACTAGTTAAATGGCTGTTTTGCTGGAGGGAGGGTCTGAGACTCTCCTCACTCCATCATTCTAGAGGCCCCACGTCCAAGCTCCTCAGTTGTTTGATGTCTTATTTTAAGAACAAATCTGCCAGAGGAAAGATGGCTCTTCCTGAAGCCATGGTTATTGGGAAGAACCCCAAGCCATGTGAACAAACAGTGGAAACACTGCTCCAAGCTCCCCTTCACCCAGTGTTCACTCTCCCAAGACCTCCCCAGCTGCCCCCTCTCAGCTGCTCATCACCTTGGGGTCTCAGTGGCATGCCCAGACCTGTCATCTTTCATGGTTAGCATTCTGGAATATTCCACTCATGTTCACCAATTATATCATTCTTGATTCTAAATGATGCTGCTCAGTATTTGGTCCCCTCAGGGTCAGGTGCTCTGTGTTTCCTACCCAGCAGTAAGGTCAACTCATGAATGAATTAGTGTAATGTACTAATGGGAGAAGCCTGGAGGAATCCCTGAGCATGCTCTTCCCTTCCGGGGAGCAAATATACAGCTTTGAGGGATGGTTTCCCTATTTTATAGTCTTAGACAATGGTTTCCAAATCTCAGTGGCTATAGCAAAGCTTTAGCCATACCAAAATGAAAAGAGAAGTAATGCCAATTGTAATGAGTTTTCATGAGGCTAAATTAAATCACTTTATAAGACTGACTCTGGGCTTATGTCTTTGCTATTATTGTTAAAATGACCTTTCTCTAATGAAATATTGGTTGTAGGGGGGTGGTTTTGCTGGGTTTAATATTAATATTATTACTTTATATTCTTGCATTGCTTATGTCACTAACTATGTTTTGCAAATGTCACTGTTTCCCAAGTCAGGGACCTGCAGCTCTAACCACAGTGGTGACTAAGGGTGGACATTTCAGATCGAATTAGAGACAACAGCAGTGCCACTGCACCCACTGGAGAAGATACTTGGGGCCATGCAGAGATTTTCCCCACCGCTTAAATCCATGTGCCTGGTGCAGAGTCTTACGGTGGTGTTCTTTTAGAGAAATTAAGACAAACAGTTATAATCCGTTTGACATCTTACCTTTTGCTAACATACATGTTCTGTCTGAAACCAAAGTCTTGCTAAGTCAGAATAACAACATCTGTTGCTTCCATCCGATTTCCCAGGCTCATGATTTTGATACAGAGGAATTTAGATTAGTTTAACAGTTTATTCACCATATAAAAGAGACCACTTATTTTTCAGTACCATGCTAATTTCCAGGAGGCTATAATGAGATTTTTGTTATTAAGGAATAATCTTCCAATTCATTTAATAAAAACTAAAAAGTACATAGAATAGAGCATTTGCCAAAAATAGAGCCTCGCATTTAACTTTCCAGATTTTATAATTTTAGTACATAAAAAGGTTTTGCATTATTATGACAAATCTGTCAATAAAAACTACCTAATTTTGCTACAATAATTGATTTGGAAAGATTTGGATAAATCAGATGTTTTCCACCAAGTATGTAGAAAGTCAGCCCTGCTGGTCTAACGGTTAAGACTCAGCACTCTCACTGCCACCGTCCGGTCCATTCATCAGCCAGGGCACCACACCACCTGTCTGTCGTTGTCAGACTGTGGCAGCTGCATGTTGCTGAAAGCTGTGCCACTAGTATTTCAAATACCCACAGGGTCATCCATGGTGGGCAGGTGTCAGCAGAGCTTCTAGACTAAGACAGACCAGGAAAAAGGGCCTGGTCACCCACTTCTGAGGAAATGGGCCGTGAAAACCCTATGAGTAGCAGTGAGCATTGTCTGATCCAGCGCAGAAGGTGAGAGGATGGAGCAAACAGACCACCAGAGAGGGCTCCACTCTGCTGTTCACAGGGTTGCTAGGAGTTGGAATTGACTGGATGGCACTAAGAATAACAAAATGCGGAAAGTATGCACATTTAGTAAAATCAGTTTCTGTGAACTGAAATATATAAAGATTTTTTAATGTATCTTTTCTTCTTCTGTGAGGAAAATTAATGTTTGTATTAGCCATTTGATGTCATTCAGATCCCATTTTTAGAATCTAGCTAATTTGATAGGACTTTGTGGTCACAGATTACTATCCGATCAAAATGAGAAATAAAAGTGCCACTGAGGAGCTGGGTTTTAATGATTTCTTTTCTCTCTGATCTTCACCTTTCCTGGTTCCACATGACTTTCTCTTACATTCACAAAAGATACCGGAATCTGGAAATGTCATTTGACTCTTGTACAATTGAAGAGCAATTTGACTGAAATTGTCAGAGTTTCTTTCCTGCTGATGGTGACGATGATGATGGTAATGGTGGTAGCTACCCTTCTGGAGGACATGCCACGCGCCAGGCACTGTGGTAACCACTTTACACGCATTAATTCATTTAATCCACATGACAACAGTGTGAGATTTTAAGAATAGAAGGTAAGAATTCACATAATGGAACTGGGTGAGTGACTCAAGAATTTCCATCTGCCAGAGCAACCTTCTCAGTCCTGGATGCATATTGACTCACCAGGGGAACTTTGAGAAACTATAGGTGCCTGAGCCCCACCCTTGGAGGTCCCGATAGAATTAGCCTGGGGTGGGACCTGGCATGGGTGTTTACTGTCTTGTGCCACATAATGACATGTCAGTCCATGGCAGACTGCATATATGATGATGGTCCCCCAAGGTGACACTTCACTAGTTTTTGGATCTCAAGAATCACTGTGCAAAACTTTTCCTTTCTTTGTCCTACCCTAAGTGATCTATCCAGTTCTGGGAAGGGACCCAGAAGACATAAATTTACATACAGAAGAATATATATGTAAGATAATGGAACAGCTGCCAACAAATATATTTCCAGAACAGAGCTCTAGCTACATGCCAGATTATATGGTACAAAATAGTCATAATAAAGTTGCTAATCAGAATGGGAAAAAAAATCACAGGAAAAATAAGATAACCTTTTATTTGCATGAGTCACATTAAATTTCAGCGACATTTGATCAAAGGATACATATATGGATATATATGAATATGGAATACGAATATGGATATTCATACATATACGAATCTGATTGTTCTGAATAATGAATGTGGAAACTGGGCTGTATTTAAATCATACTGGCTGTGCACTGACCCTTCAGAACTCCCAAATGTGGATTAGGCTTTGGGACACTTGGTCGAGGAGCTGGCTTTCCATGATCGTCAAGGGACACCAGGCAGCAAACAAAGCTCAAGACTGTTGAGAGAGCCAGGAGGAAGGACCCTGAACTGATAGTAATGTCAGTGCCTTTGGAATGTTTTCAGAAGTCCACAGGGCCCGTGGATATGAGATAATGTTATTAGAAATATTTGTTTATTATATTATTATACATAATATTACATAATTTTGTATATTATCATAAAATATATACAATATGTAGATAAATATATGCATATTTTATTATATATTATCATTTATAGAAACTTAAAATTACTGTTTTTTTTAAAAACCTACACTTTAATAGATGTCCATTACTGTTTTGTTTTGGCGTGTAGTACCATATCAGACCAAAGAGAGAGAGAAGTTTTTACTCTGCTAGCCCTGCTCTGTCAGTGATATTCCCAAGGATGGGTTACTTCCTGTCTTCTAAATTCAGACACAAATACATTCACAATGCTGAATACATGTAAAACATTTTCTTTTCATTTAAATGTGTTTATACATTGCATGAAATGATTCAAGCTTATAACATTCCTTTGGCAAACATTGGCAGATACGGATTTTTGTCACATAAACCGTACTCTCTCTCTCTCACGTATTTGACAGCAGTGTACACAAGAGCTAAACGTTGCCAAGACTAATATTGTTTTAAATAGATATATGCTACATTTTAAAAGGAAAGGAATAAACGTCAAATCAGGCCTGTTGGATCACAAGTAAGTTATGCCGCACTCAGGAAACAGAACACAACGCTGTTTTTCCAATCCACTTACACACCCTGATTGATAACTATTGATTTCCCAATTAGCCCTTCAGATGGGTGAAGAAACATCCACGGGCCCCCATGTTTCCCGAGCAGCCTCATCTTCACTAGTGTCTCCTGCTCCCCTTCACCCCGTAGGCACAGCTGTTGCTCTCTTCACGCTGTCCCCACCGCCGGCCACGCTCTGCCTCTTCCAGGCCCTCCACCATGGTCTCACTCTGTGTCCCCTCCTGAGCCACTGATTCTCCTCTTACCTCTGCTCTTCTTGTGTTCCCTCTCCCTCGGTGCCTCAGTGATTTTCACACCGTCAGTTCCCAGCTGTATTACTTTCTTGGGGCTGCCCCACCAAAGTACCACAAACAGCGTGCTTTAAAAAAAGCAGAAACTTATTGTCTTACCATTCCAGAGACCAGAAGTCTGAAATCAAACATCAGCAAGGCCATGCTCCCTCTGAAGCCTCAAGGGGACAATCCTTCTGCCTCTTCCAACTTCTGGGATTCCGGGCAATCCTGGGTGCTCCTTGGCCACCCCCTCCAGTCCTCCCTTTGTCATCGCGTGGCCTTCTCTCTGTGAGTCTCTGACTTCCCATGGTCGTCTTCCTATAACGACACTGACCACACTGGATTAGGGAACCACCCTACTCCTGTATGACCTCATCTTCACTGAACTCCACGTCTGCTATAACCCTATTTCCAAGACAGGTCACATTCTGAGGTACAGGGGTTAGGACTTCAACACGTTTAAGGGGACACAATTCAACCATGATACCACCTTTATACTGCAGAGTCCCAAAGCTGTCCCTTGAGGCTGGACCTCCCTCGCTCCTAGACTTTCAACTCCTGAGATCATTTTGTTTCTTCCGGTGGGTATTTCAAACTACCTGTGGATGGTCCACAGAGACTTCAAAACCAGTATGTCTACGGTAGATTGCATTTTTCTCCATATTCTATGCTCCCCTCCTATGGTCTCTATTCCAGTTGGTTGATATATCCAGGTACTCATTCCAGAATGATGAGCACTTGGGTCATTCAGGGCTGGTCAGTCATCTGTGGCACCGTGTCTGCTTCACCTGCTGTCACTTTTCACAGAAATCCCTTCCTGGAGGGTGCACTTATTTCCCGAGCTGCTTGGACAGCTGCCAGGGACAGCTGTCTCCAAAAGTCACCTTTAGTTGAAAAGAAGTGGCTTGCCCAAGGTTTTAGCCGGTGCCCAATGACTGGTTGTAGCAGAGGAGTAAAGGCCTGGACTCCCTGTCCCAACTTGTGACAACTTGCAAGAGCTGTCCAGCGTCAGCGCTGCCCTCTCAGGTTGGCTGAGACCTTGGGGAGGCCCTGCAGCTCAGTTTCCCCTCCGCTCCCTCGTCGTTTCCTCCCTCTGCCGCACAGATACTGCACCTGCAGCACCCCGTAATGAACTTCCTGCTGCTAGTGTCCGTTTTAGAGTCTTCTAACAGGTTTCTGAGCCAGTTCATCTACTGGCCAATGGGCTCGCAATGAGGGCCTAGACCCTGATTCAAGGGAAGACAGGAATGGCCCCGGCACAGGCTGTTTGTGACTGGGATGGTATACTGGGTGAAAGAAATGCAGTAGTTGGACACGTACATCTGGAACCTGACAATCATGGGGAAAATGATAATGATAAGGACACAGGAATAGTATAGCTACTGCTGGTGCCCTCCATGCTTAGGAGAAGGATAAGAAAAGTCTGAGGATAATTACGGCTAGCTGTGAAAAGCAGGCCTCCTTGGCAATTACAGAGACTCTCATGTCCTGCAGCCAGTGGGTAGGAAGCTGAGCACCAGGCCTAGGACTTAATCATGAGGGCGGAGGACTCCAGACGAGGAAGAACTCCCGACCTAGGCAAGGCTACTGAGCCTGGTCAGGCCCTGACTGGCAAAGAATGAGACCCTGAGATCAGAACCAGAAATCTGCAGGATGCACTTGAAAACCTTATATCCCAGGATTCCCCTCAGAATGCAGAATGACTGACTGTCTCCCTCCCAGAGGCTAGTGCTCTCCAGTTAATTGAAGACACAGGGGCCTCTTACTTGACGGACAGCATGGGACAGACAGTTTGCCTCTTCTCCCCTCCTGGACAACAGCACAGTAATGAGGGGTAAATCTCACATTCGCTCAGCTTGGGAGTTCCTGGGCTCACTAACAAAGGAGAGGGACTCCACACCAAAAGAGGGGCAAGAACCAGACAATGTGCGCCCCTAGGAAATGACAGAGCGTATAAATGAGTGGAGTTTGAGGCTGCCAGTTCAAGAGCTGGGAAAGTGGGCAGGATTTACTGTAACAAAATAAAGAATTTATCAATGCGGGGGCCATCTCTCCAGACACAGGATTTATATCTCGGCAAAGACCAGGGAGATGGTGCTACCACACGGCTAAGAATGCTTTTCAGAAGCCTGGAGAAAGCAAGGGGCCACACTAACTGAAGTGGACGTGCTGGGATTTGTGAAGATCAAAAGGCTCTAAGAAGTTGGCATGCAAGAGTAGAGATGTGATGTGACATTAGGCCCCTTTGAGAAAGAGTGTGTGTGTGTGTGTGTGTGTGTGTGTGTGTGTGTGTGTGTGTTTGAGGAGAGGCTGTGGGAAGTAGATTGCCAATGGTAAGTTGACGAAAATAGAGAATCTACTTCTAAATCTCCAAAATCTTATGCTCTATATAGATTGTAACTTGTTGAAGTTTTCCGTACAGCCTTTCATGTGCATATTTGCTTTACTGACTGGTGCTAAGCCCAGGCGATTACGAAGCGCACCACCTGTCTTTCTTACCAGAAGGGGCTCTGTGATAGGGGCACACACGGGTGAAGTCCAAACACCTAAAACTGGGATACAAGGCACTTTTTTAAGCAGACTTTATCTTTTAGAGGATTTTCAGGTTCATAGCCAAATTGGGAGGAGTGTGCAGAGATTTCCCATTACCCCTTGCCCCCACACAGGCATATTCTTCCCAACTATCAACATTTCTCACCAACTCGTATGTTTGTTGCAATTGATGAACCTGCATTGACACATCAGTATCCCCCAAAGTCCATAGTTGACATTAGGGTTCACTCTTGGTGCTGTACCTTCTATGAGTTTTGAAAAAGGTACAATGACATGTCTATAGTATCATAGAGAGTGGTTCCACTGCCCTAAAAACCTTCTGTGCTCTGCTTGTTCATTCCTCCCTCCCTTGTAACCCCTGGCAACCATTGATCCTTTTACTGTCTCTATAGTTTTGCCTTTTCCAGAATGTCGTCTAGTTGGAATCATACAGGATGTAGCCTTTTCAGATTGGCTCCTTTCATTTAGTAATATCTGCATACCTATTTAGTCTCACCTGTCACGACTGTTTTACAAGTTAAACTTCAGCAGCTGAAAATACGTATAGTTTTTCACATACAACATGATGTGTGTCTGTGCCTTGGCTAATTCTGCCTCCTTGGCTTGAAAGTCCTTCTCTTCTACTCTTAGGCCAGCAATTTCTCTTGATTCACTGTTGTGACTGTGTCACCTCCTGGGAGCCATCTCCCACCACTCTCCTTTTCTTGAAGTTGTGATTTCTCTTTTCAACACTCTCACAATACTCTAGGCAAATCTTTTTCATTGTATTTACTGCAGCTGATTACAGCTGTGTGTTCACATTTTGCTTATACCTTATGTGATCTTTGAGTGCAGGGACAGAGTTGAGCCATCTTTGCATTCCAAGTATGGAGTACAGTGCCTGGCACACAGCAGGAAAATAATCTAAGTTCTATAACTCAAAGGCTGTGAGAATTGGCAATGAAGGAATGACAAGGATCACATTCAGTCATCTAGATGCAACACAAGGCAGGACTGACACTGTGTCATGTTATGTGGCTTGATGGGACTTTCCTCAACAACGTATCATTCCCCAAATCAGAATGGGATGTGAGGACTCATTGAGAACCCAAGATGCAGGTAATCTGTCTTCTTGGTTGGCTTGAGGGGGCAGTAAAACATGGCAGCCGGGAGCAGGACACGGCCTTATGGGACTGAGAAGTGGTGGCAGAGACCTACCTCTGGGAGGCAAGATGTAAGCAGCAGCAGGGGAAGGAGTGGCAGGTGCAGTGATTAGATGTCTTGGGACTCTCCAGTTAGCTGCTCAAGAAGGGAAAGATTATCAGTCTTGCCATTGAGTTGGTGTGGACTATTGACCCAATGGCCTATTAAAGTGGTCAAATGAGGCCCACAAGCTGATGGAGAAATGTCCCCTTACCATTAGGCTCTCTTTACAAACATAATTTTAATGACTGCTGAACATTTCGTATCTGACTTGGTCATTTGTTATCCCTTCATTTTTAACCCTTTGCTTCCTATTAAATATTTATTTCCAATTTGGTACTTTAATTAAAATAATACTACAAAGAGCTCATTTGTGCGTATATTTTTTTCCTGCATTTCCATAGGCTCAATGATTAGAAGTAGAATTTACTAGGCCAAAAAGTAGAAACACTTTTTTTTTAACCTCTTTGATCTAATTTAATTTTTTGAGTGTGCAAAACATTTAAGTGATTCATAAATGAAAAATATACAAAAAAGATAAATTCAAAGAACGCTCATGTGGATCCCTATGCCGTCCACCCATCTCCACCCACCCTGTAGGCAACCGTTTCAAATAATTTCTAGTTTATACTTCTCTTGTTTCTTTTTTTAATAATACAAAATATATGTTCTTATTTCTTCTTCTTTCTCACACAAAAGATAGTTTAATACATATACTACTCTATATCTTGATTTTTCACTTATTTTTTCATAAATACCTTCCTCATTCTATGATGGCTGCATGGTACTCTATTAAGTAGTTGTATTATAATTTGTACAACTTTTATTTCCCTTTTGACGCTCATTTGGATTGAGTCAGTCTCTGCTTTTATAAATAATGATGCAACAGATAATCTTGCTCTTATCCTGTTCCAAATTTGATGTGGTGAGCTATCAGAGGAGGTTCTTAGATTCGTAGAGGTAAGACAAGTAGGTTGAAGGATGAATGCACATGTAAGTTTCTCAGGTGTCTCAAATCCTGTGCTGTAGAGTTTATACCTTTCTTTTCCTAGGAGAGCTCCTGTTTCCCTACCTCTTTGCCAACAGAATGTGCTGTCAACCTACATGAACACTTCCAATCCACACAACCACATTTATTTCCCCAAATCTGTGCCAGTTTGCATCCTTATGGTCTGGTGGGTAAGAACTGCCACTGCATCTCAAAAATTAGCATTCTGGATATCTGAGGAGAGTGACCAACAGAATGAAGATCCTTGTCACAGGAGGAACATTAGGCCCTCTTGGCCTTTTGGGGTGGGCTAGGTCTGTGGCTAGCCATCTCTCTAGGAAGTTTAGTATCCCCTAGCCCCTTCCCAATAAACACTAATCATTAAGACCATCAAAAGCCCCTATGCATTTCCTAACACCCCCTAGGACCGTGGTTGGCAACCACTGAGAGGAACAGAGATTCCATGATTAGGGAAAAGGAGATGCTCTTTTTTCTCAGAACTGCTCTCTGAACCTTTCAGTGTTGGAAGGTCATCTTCCGTCACTTCCGTCCTGACGCTTGCATTTCTCGTCAATATGTGTGACACTCGGACACCTAGTCTAGACTCGAAACTCCCTAAAGAAAACAAGCTCACTGTCCCCAATACTTTTCCTTTATGAAAAAAGAAAATTTGTCATTTTTCTAAATATTGAATTTCCAGAGAATGAGTTTGAATTTTCACACAGACAGGAAAAAATTGTATTGGGGTATTTCTAGTGACTAAAGCAACAAACCAAATGATATTTTTGTCTTCTATACAAAAAAGTGTGCAGAACAGGCTCTCTGACAATACAGCTAACGCATGGTGGAACTTTCTAGTAAAAGTGAAGCTGGTCTCATCCTCCCAGACCAGCGTTCTATGTACGCCACCGAATTCAACCTGGTAAGATGTATAGCGAATAGCATTGTTGCACTGAAAGTTGAAACACAAGCTTCTGTCTGGGCCCCACTCAAATGGATTAAGTCCTATATTTAAATGGAATCAGGTGTTGTTCTCCTGCAGTTGGGCACTTTTTTGCTTTACTAGTCAAAGTAAAAAATGGAGCAATTAAGAAGAAACTAAAATATTGCAAGCACTTAGTCCTTTGTATGTGAGGGGGGCTTTTTAATTTTATTTTATTACTTTTTATTTCAAACATAACATAAACCAAAAATTAATTACAGCAATTACACAAATTATTTGAAAATACATAATTCCAATAATTTCAGTGGTTGTATATTTAACAAATCCGTATTGTCCACATATTCTTTGCCAGCCCACCAATAGGAGGGGGAGCAATAAAACTCACTGGGATAGAATGAGCATCTGCTCAGGCTTCTAGCCAATCTCGTTAACCCCTGATTGCTAGAGGGTTCTCTACTTGCCCTCACACAAAATTCTGGGCAACGATGACTGTGAAGTGTTGAATAGGGAAGGCCAGTCTACCAGAACACATGGCCACACAAAGTCAGATTTCAATAGAAACAAAAAGATTCGTTGGAAGCTGAGAAACAGTGCAGTGAGATGGGGAAGGCAGCTCCCCCGTCCCTGCTTTCACAGCCATGAGACCCTGGACAATCACATTTTCTCTTTGGGCTCATAATGATTTTTCTCTAAAATGAGGAGGCCTCTTCCAGATCCATGCTTTTGTGATTTACTCGATTACAGTAGGTGTCTTCTCTTGTTCTGGCACTGCGAATATGTTTGAAAGGCCCCCAGGATCCATTTTATTGGGAATGGACCCTAAGAAGCTAAAGACTAGCTTCATACCTGGCAACCTAGGGGTGACATCAGAACAAGACTCGAGAGCTCGTCAGAGGCAGTTCAGACCAGGAAGGTCTTGGAGGAACCCCTTCCGTGACACCTGATGATGTTCTCCTCAGATGCTCCCATTCTCAGCTCTTTATGGAGGATCTAGTGCAAGCATTAGGCTCTGTAGGATCTTGGCCCAACGGGCAGTCAGGTGCATGTGGGTTCCTCTGAAGCCCGCAGAGCAGGAACCCATACCTGAGGGGCCCAATAGGTGAGAAGCACTTAAGAGAGACCCAGAGGTATTGAAGAAAGCAGAGGAAAGAAGTCTTGAGGGGTGAGAAAGAACAGAAAGAAGATCTGCAGAATTAGGAAGGGGGTTGGCGTGGGTGGAGGGGGACCAATAGCAAACCAACACTTCAAGGTTTTCAGTGTTTTAGAATAAGAGGAATGCAGGGCATGTTGCCCACAAGAACTCTTCTTTTTACAGTCTTTTTTTTTTTTTTTGAGGAAGATTAGCCCTGAGCTAACTACTGCCAATCCTCCTCTTTTTGCCGAGGAAGCCTGGCCCTGAGCTAACATCCATGCCCATCTTCCTCGACTTTATACATGGGACGCGTACCACAGCATGGCTTTTGCCAAGCAGTGCCACGTCCGCACCCAGGATCTGAACTGGCGAACCCTGGGCCACCGAGAAGTGGAACGTGCAAACTTAACGCCTGCGCCACCAGGCTGGCCCCAAGGACTTTATATAGACTCGGAATAATAGAAAGAGAGAGACTTGGCCCTGTGCTCACTGCCATTTTTATTGAAACTGCAGTAACTGGAGGTTAATTTCACAAAGCAGTTTCCTCTTCAAGGTCCTGAAACATCACAGGTAAGGAGGAGGAAGAGGTCATAAATTGAGCAAAATATCTCTTTCACACCTAATTACTCTCCTGAGAGTTACAGAATTTAGAATCCCAAACGGGATCCAGAGGTGATTCATCCAATCCTCTCGTTTTTTTTAGTTGAAGGAAACAAGGCCGCACAGAGGTTTGACGCCTGCATGGAGTGAAAACCCAAAAACAGACCTCAGCATCCTGAGTGTCAACAGGCCCTGGTGTCAAATGCAGTCTTGCTTCATGGACAGAGCTTATATCTTCACTAGGAGACGATGGAACAACGTGGCCTATCTTCTTCTATTATGATCACCGTTAGAAACAGACCCATTTGTCCATTTTTAAGGCTATTTTTAGCCCCTTGCACAAAAATGTGAGATTAACAGGAGAAAAAGAACTCAAGGGCCAGTCCTGGCAGCCTCGTGGTAAAGTTAGACGCACTCAGCTTCAACAGCCCAGGTTTGGTTCCTGGGGGAGGACCTACACCACTCATCTGTCAGTGGCCATGCTGTGGCAGCTGCTTACATACAGAAAAAGAGGAAGATTGGAAGCAGATGTTAGGTCAGGACAAATCTTCCTCAGCAAAAAAAAAAAAGAGAGAGAGAGAGACTCACAATCAGTGTTTATGTTGAAAAAGATTTCTAGATTTAAGTGAGTTCAAAGTGAATATCAGCTGTTCATATCGACATATATAACTGCGCTGTGTTAAATAGATGACTTTTAGCTCCATTTAGAAACACCTAAGTTATGTATCAGACCCATCCAGTAGTTTGAATAAATTACTTCAAACAGACGCGTCCACGCTCCTAGATACAGTTGAATCTAAGCAGCTGAAAACAGGATTATTTTACTGCTGTTAATTTTCTGAAAAATTTTCCAGAAAGACTATTGCCAGAGAAAATGGAAAGATTAAAATAAAAAAGGAATAGCTTTGGTACTTCTAACATCGTTTAGATATCCATTCATTTAGTTGTCACATAGCCAGCTAGGAAAGCTTTATGATTTAAGACATATAACACTTTCTGTGATGGCCAACACCATTTTTGGCAAGTGGTTTTCAAGCTGAGCTTTTCATCTCATGAGTTACCTGTATCATCGATGACAAAGACCATCCCAAAGCTAGTCAGCTTCCTCTAATTCTTTAACTTCAGCATCCAAATATACAAGTCGACAGTTAGGGTGAGCCTTTCGGCACCAATCTGAATAATAACTTTAAAACATTTGAACATATGCTCCTCCCGTTACCAAGAGTGGACATGGGAATGAATGTGTACATTCCATTGACACACCTACATATCAGTGATCTTCTAAGTTTATGAATCATTTGCTCTGCACTTGGTGTCCCTTCAATTATGTAAGAAGCCTAGCTCCAAGAAGTGATTTAGAAATATTGCAATTTGATATTCCTTTGACTTTCTCTGCTTGTGTCTTTCCAAGAGCCTTCTTTCCTTTCTGAGCTGATCAGCAGTCATATTTCTCTGTTCGACGTAATCCTCTGACAAGATCTGAAGTGCCACTGGCAGCCGTCCTCCTTTGTGTCTAAGGCCACTGTAAAACCTGAGTCAATAAGTGTTTAATACAAATATTGACAATGGTTTATGGGGTACTGATTCATAAAGGACGAGGGCTAACAGTATCGAGCACTCTTCATGATTTGCATTCCCAATCACTTAGTAAATAATAGCATTTGTCTAAAAAGGAAGTCTAAAAGTTAAATGCAAAAGCAATGACTTCTTAGAAGGTAGTTGATTAAGTATTAAAATGAAGGCAACTATAAAGTAGATTTATATCGCCTTAAAGATTCTAATCTAAATAGAAGAAAAAAGGAAAAAGGCACACAGAACAGGAGTAGGGAGTTCGTGCCTGTTGAAAAGTCACGTGTTGATTGACGGGATCTTTGGGCCTGCATACAATTTTCAGAGAAAGCTCAAAACTTATGTTGGTTTTCTGAGGGCTGCATAACGAGTAAGATAAACAAATCCTACAGTAGTGTCCTTTAAATTTGATTTGTAGCTACAGAGGGAATTTATGCGTAAACATCTTTAAATGGAAACAAACAAAAACACAAGTTGGAGAAAAGGGGACTGATTCTCAGGTCTCCTTTTCATTCCACATAAACTTCAGGAGCCTAAATTTGGTTTTTTCTCTCCTCCCTTCCTCCCTCCCTCCTCAGTTCACAAAATGAAACATTACATCTTAAAGGCTATTTATTTTTAAGTGAACATTACAGCATTGCCAGGGGTACTTACGGGTTTGTGAGGTCAGAAGCTCATGACTAAATCCCTTGACCAATAAGACGATGGTGGGAATCTTTACAAAAGAAAAACTACTGTCTTGAGTTCAAATCCAGGAAGGAGGGAATTAAACAAGAGCAACAACAGAACTAAACACAGTACACAATCCTAATGTCTCCGCTACAATCTAAGAAATAATCAACCACACCAGATAGAGTATCATTAGTGAACAGCAGACAAACCTTTCATTTCCAGATAGAAGGGACTCAATGGACATGAGCGCAGAAAGAGAGCTCATATTGCTGATGTGCGCAAAGTGACGCATGATGAGGCAACACCACAATGAGGGGAGAAATCCGGAAATGATTGCTCTCGCCTAGGTATTGCGGTGTCTGTAAAGTTGCTGATCTTGTTTTAAACTTGTATGGATATCTGCGTGTGCTTTACAAAACTTTAATTCACCTGCTGACAAGATGTTCTGACAGCTGTCTCCTCAGGTGGGCTCTGTGTTCTGTGCATTTGCATAAGAAATGGAACCACTCCACTTTGATGGGCGTCCAGCCTTTTGTTTCAACGCTAATTTGCTACTTGACCTTTTGCTTCATGAACTAAGAATACTTAGTGCTCACAAACATTTGGGAATAAAATGTTTTCAAAGTAGATAATAATCCATTCTAAGATTATCTTTCTGGGCTAATAAAAACAATTTCCTTGGAATCTAGTATGGAAGTCCATAGAAATTTCAGTTACCTAAAATTCTGAAGGGGTAAAAGAAAGTTGCCCGTTAAACAGTAAGAGAGATGCATTCAGGTAGCAGTGGAGTTTTCCTTAGATAGTTAAATGAAAAGTAACATCAAACGTAATTTCACACAGCTACAGTTTCAATAAGTATTGCACTATCTCATTTGGATTCTTTTTCTACCATAAAAATTGCTTGGTAATCTTTTATTGATTTTTTAGAAATCACTTTGATCTAGATATATACGTCTGAAAGGAAAAATAATTTTACTTGGAAAACAGTGATAGTTACAATTATCAAGGAGGAAATCACAAGTTAAACTTCCAAATATTGAAAATGATAATACACAATAAATGATAAAATGATAGTACACAATAGAATGATAAAATGAATTGGGCATTCATAAGCAATCACATTAATTGGGGATTTAGTGAAAATTTCAGTTTTTCTCATAGCAAGAAATGTAAGTGTTTACACCTAGGACAGCAGGTTAAAATGAGACTTCTGAGTGAGAATGTCCCTGAACCTCAGTCTCCCTAACTACAGAGTCACTTTACTGAACTTTAAACTAGAACTTGGCGAGATGATCTCTAAAGTCCCCTGAACTGTGACAAATCTGGGGTTGTCATAGGCGACAGTGAGAAAAATCTGTGGTCAACATAGAATGGGGGCTGGAGACAACCATCCAGACCTAAAAAGTGGACTTCCCTCCAGGGAGAGGCTGCTAACCCAAGGAACCACATCTAAGAGACAGTCACATCCAGAAAAATCCACTCACTCTGAAAATCCAGAGAAACTTGCTAAAGTCACACAGCCGATAAGTGGTGGAGTGAGGATTCGCATCCAAGCTCTCTGACCATGCGCTCTTCACCAGTCTGAACCCACCTCACAAGATCGTGGTTCGGATATGCCCCCAGACCACACACACATTCTCAAGGCAAGAGATGATCATTGGCTCTGTGAGCGATCTCCTTTTTCAAGAGTTCATCCATCTTTACCATAATTGGAATCTTTCAAGCTGTGCCCATTATTCCAATAATTGAGAGAATATGTCCAATTTTGCCAGAGGTCTCTAAGCAATTCCCTCAATCCTCATCTTTACTTTGACCAAAAATATGATGCCATCAACAGGCCAACGACAGAAGCCGCCGTGTGGTTGTGGTTTCAGGACCCCTGGCTCCAGCAGCATCAGCAGCATCCTCTGCTCCTCCTTCCTGTCCACAAGCCCGAGAGTGGACTGTGCACACCTGTGTGGGTGGAGACTCATTCTTTCTCTCTATAAAACAGAATAGTAGAGAGTGTTAAGGAATATAGTAAATAGAATAGAAAATATCAGAGTATATATCATACTATATCGTATATATCATAAAAAACACTTCAGTTTAGTTTCATTTTACATAAAACATACACTGCGTCCTGGAATAAAATGGATTTCTAACTGTGGGTTAAGTTAGAAAACCAGGTTGAGAGAAATTCAAGCGACGTCTCTTAGACAAGGAACAAAAGGGAATAACAAGTGTGTAACAGAGCAAAAGACTAGTCCCAATAATAAATTCACATTTGTACTCAGGAAAACATCTAGAAAAGGCAGCACTAAAGTTAGGGGCTAATAAGAACCTAAACCACATCAAGTTAAAACAAGGCATGAATTTATTTTGTATAGAACCGTATGTAAACTAAGTAGAGATCCCAGCAATCTGCATGGACCCCCAGCTTAAATAAACAGTTTGTAGAAGTGAAATATTCACGAGTAAACTAAGTTCAGTCTTTGAAACTTGCTTTGTTTTTAACCAATGTTGATGGTGGGATATGAAGTTGTTCAATAATGATGACAAGATCGTATGTGATGCTCATTTAAAGAACTATTTCTGTATAAACGGCAGGAGTAAACACACCGTGTGCTGCATCTTCCCTGCTCCATCTTCAGTCCTGGAATTATTGCTGGTCTAAACAGCCTGCACCTGTGATAGCAACCTCAAGGGTAGTTATGGCTCTTGGAAGGAAATTATTTGCCTATGAGTTATCAGTACATCATTTCCATTGAAAAGAGACACGGCACAGTAGATAAGCAACGCTGGCCGCTTAGAAGAAAGCAGCTTTGTGGTTTACTTACAAGGCACTCTTTCTTTAGTATTCTTTAGTATTTAGTATTTAGTGTTCTTTTAAATACTCATCATCGAGTGGTATTGTTATCTTAGTTCCTCATCTCATTGTGTGGCTCAATTAGTTCATATTGGCTTACTCTGTGGGCCTGGGTAAACCATACGCCTGCAGGAAAAAAAAATGAGAAAGAAAGGAAAAGAGCTCATCATCTTGTAGCTGTCATGAATGTAAAAATCCTGGCAGCAAAGTGGGACTTGTGGTAATAATTGTGACACAATAGATTTTGACAAGACAGGCTGTTGATATGTTCATTTGCATACAGGTGTGCAGCACCCTTTCTTCCAGTTACACACTGTGGGCCCCAACGTGAGGGCCTGGAACATTCTTACAGAACAAGGCCTTGATCTGTCACACTTCGGGGAGGAGACCAAAAAGTTCTCCACAAGAAAGTGGCATTTTTGTTTTTGAAAGAAGAACCTATAGAAGAGAAAGGATAAGAAGATAAACATAAGAGAAGATTGAAATGCCCTTAGAAAACATGTAGCTGACTGTTTCAGAACTCTACGTCTAAGTATTCAGAATTGATCTATTCGTCAAGTGATCACCAGATCTTTGTTAGTGGTTATCTGGCCACTGTAAATGGAAGGAACAGGGAAGACCATTGGTCACTTTGGCCTACAGTTACCTTCTTTTCAAAGATGCAAGTTTAATTTTTTTGTGTTGTTTTCACCATATTGGCAGTTTTTCCAAAGAGACAAAGATTCTAGTTACAATGGTAGGAGCTAAAGCTTCTTAGGAGTGGTGGTAACTGACACATCTGAATTCCACAACCAGAGTTGCAAATTTGAGACCTGCCTGTCAGTTTCAGGATTTTGTTATCAGCTAATCAAGAAGAACTTGAGCGGAAGAACGTATGAGCATCACCAGGAGAAAACTGACAAGGACAGTAAACTTCATACCCATTAACTCAGCAAGAACATGGTGATGGATAAACGTGATTTACCATTTGTAAAGAAGTAAATAATAACAGTTAAGATCTGCCCTCTTCCCTAGACAGTGGCATGCACTCCGGCAGTATTAGATAAATATTAGTCACTGGTAAAGAAAGTAGTTTCCACTCTTGGTCTAGAAGATTTTGGAATCTGAAAGCTCACTTTGTTAACACCGCAACTACATTTATAACATAAGACTTTTCTTTGACACTTAGCCTTATTAATACCTAGAGCAGAGCTAGCAAGCTCGTGGCTCCCTCCAAACTTTCCTAGGACTGGATAGCTTCAGCCACTTTGTCACCCACCCGGCTTCCTGGCTCCTGTGTTTTTAACTTCTGCCCTGGATTTCCTGAGCCCAGACCGAACTCTAGAAGTCTTCCTGGATAAAATATTTTCATCACAACATACAGCCATTACCTGCTTATTAAAAACAGCATTTTGTTTAGAAGATTCCGTATTTCTGACTAAAGCATTTTCTAGAACATCTGGTTGGTTACACTTTACATAAATTAACAGACTGTCATCTCTTCTTGACAGTTACCTATTTACTTTCACTTCATTAAATGCCATTTTTCAGAAATAACACAAGATATATGAAACACAACATGTAATTAAGCAAAACAATACAAATAAATATAAATAATCATAATGAAAACAGGAAGGAAAACATCCGCTGGAGCATAAAGCTGCGAATTTGACTCTTACCTGGCTTTTGAAGGTAAACCCAATGATTGCAACAATCTTCTGGGAAATCATATTAACTAATTTGCTCGTAATGCATGCAGTGTTTTGTTTAAAATAGATTAAAAGTCTTCCATTTTTAAATTCATTCTTTAGGTGGAGCTGAGCTCCCATTTTTACTATAGGAAAATGCATGTCAAAAAACCCAAAATATTAGGAAACCTGTTAAGGTAAAAGAGATGAGCATCTGATGTGGACCACATGGGAAAGGTAAGCAGAGAAGGGTCGTGAGGCTCCGGGGAAGCATTCCACAGTGTCTGAGACCCCACGTGCTCAGCAGTTTTCAGTCACTTATTGCAGTTCTTCCGAGGTTCAGTATTCGATGCGCAGTCAATCATTGTAACAGAGAGAAACGCGCATGCACATTTCTGACTTAGTTCAGTGTCTCGCCTCTTTGATGAAAATGTCATGATCTCCACTTTTATCTTAACTAACTTTATAGGTATACCTTTAGAGAAGTCTGTTTTTTATAAACTGCTACATCGTTTATATGGATGAGAAAAAACTTATCAGGCCACTATTTTAGAGAGTTTTTTAAAATTTCCCTTTTCTTTATTCTTTTTGTTTTTCTATCTATCTATCTATCTATCTATCTATCTATCTGTCTGTCTATCTGTCTATCTATCTAATCTCCACTAACTTTCAGGGTGATCCCTGGGCCATGGGAGAGGAAATGTAATAATCTTACTGTATATTCCATAATTAGCAATAGTTATAAATTTCCTGTTACTATTCCTACCAAAATCACATTTAAATTATTTAATTCTATCAGTTTTGAATATACACTACTCTGAACAGAATCTAACATTTTTCTCATAATATACTTAATACCGTCTCATTTTCCCCTCAACATATTGTCATTCTTCTGCTAAGTATGTCAATCACAGTTTCTTTGAGCTACTCATATTCCGTGGGCCAATGTCTCTGAGATATGCAGTGGGAGGAGAAAGAGAATATATTTCTGCCAGGTTTTGGAGAAATGGGGCTTCATGGGCATGCTAACATTTTATTCCAGAAGTGAAAGTAATGTGCTAGGCAAAGTACACCCAAACTTAAAATTATTCAACTCAATGGAAAAGTGCAAAATTTACAATCTGTATTTTCTGGTCTATTTTCACTTTCCAGATGAACTTTTTTCCCCAATAATGGTTCTAATAGACTTGCCAGATTTGATACATAAATGTTGTTAAGTAAGAAAGGGAAACAAAACCCACTAAAATAGATGAGCCTATTCCTCAGCTGAACCCACGGGAGGTTTTAGAGGAGAATGACGACTTTACGGCCTTCGAAAGACCAGCAGCCTTTGGCAAACTCAGTTGGCCAGAAAAGGCATGTAAATTAAATACTTAATGTGTGGAAAGGAAAAAACTAGGCATTTTCAACTGCACAAAGATAAAACATTTCTGTGTGGCAAAGAACGATAAACAGAAATCAAAAGACTCAGAAGGCTGAAAAGCATTTGTAACATATACAGCAAAAGGTTGCCATCTCCCAGGTATAAAAGTCTCCTAAAACTGATTTAAAACATTGCAAAAAATTTAAGAAAATTGTTAATATGAGCAGGCAATTCATAAGGGCCAATAAACATATGGAAAGACGTGAAATTTTGCTGAGAGTCAGGGAAGTGGGAATTAAAACAATAATGAAATCAGACTGGCAAAAAAATGAAGGAAAATGATAACTTTCGAGGCTGTTGAGGGGTGAGGAAGAGGTCTGCTCAAAGACTGCTGACGGGAGCAGCAGGTACCAAAGGCCTTTTCAAAAGAAGCTGGGGGGGCTGGCCCCGTGGCCGAGTGGTTAAGTTCGCGCACTCTGCAGCAGGCGGCCCAGTGTTTCGTTAGTTCGAATCCTGGGCGCGGACATGGCACTGCTCATCAGACCACGCTGAGGCAGCGTCCCACATGCCACAACTAGAAGAATCCACAACGAAGAATACACAACTATGTACCGGGGGGCTTTGGGGAAAAAAAGGAAAAAATAAAATCTTTAAAAAAAAAAAAAAACAAAAGAAGCTGGGAAATATTTCTTAAAACTAAAAAAGTAAATATTCATGAACTCAGCAATTCCATTTTAGGAATCTATCTTAGGGAAAATAAATAAATAAATAAATAAACAAACAGCACCGGTATATAAGGATATATTCTCAAGATTGTTGAGTACAACATTGCTTATGATGGTAAAAAGAAAAGAAAAAAGATGATTCAAAAGACGAGTGGTTACATTTTTGTGTTATAGTTTATCAACCAGGATCAGTTAGATCACCGCATTGGAGGCAGACAAACTGTGGAGGGCTGTGCAACTATTGCAGAAGGAGTTACCGCTATGCCAATTAATGTATTTTTAAGTGGCAACAGGAAATTGCAAAGTATTGTGGGCACGAAATTATCCCACTTTTTTGAAAACGATCACATATTTGCACAGAGAGCTGAAGGAGGATATGCGCCAGGTGTTGCCGCTGGTTGTGGCAAGGTGAGGGGTTTAGAGAACGAGATGGAGCCGGGCAGGGAGACTAGTGTCTGCTCTTCTGAATTATTTCATTGGTTTCCTAGTTATATGGGTCATATATAACTTACGTAATTCAGAAAATAAAGAATTAAAGTAAACGAAATGTGTTTGCAAGAAAGATTATAGGGAGAGATGCAGAAAAGCAAGCAAGTTGGTTTAATAATCATTTCACCTTTGTTAGGGAGAGAAAGGCGACTGAGTGCAGAACAAAGAACCGGAACCAGCAGCCTGGGGTCTAGCCTCGGTTTACCACACGGGTATAAGAAAGCTGTGGAAAGCAATGTAGCATGAGCTTGGATTCAAGCTTGAGCTGGGTCAGTCTTAAGATTGAGGTACATCTGGGAGGTGTGGAGTGCCGAGCAGCAGGCCTGCTAGCAGTGTTTATAGGACAGACAGATCACCACCTGGGAGGGAGGTATCCTGAGGTCCACGTGCAGGTGGATGGTAGGGGGCCTGGAAAAGGAGATGGGCAGCCACTGGAAGTGATAGAGCATCTTCTCTCAGGGTGTCTGCCCCACCCAGCTCTCCTAGAGCAAAGCCGGAATCTTAGGATGAGGGGGCTGAATGAAAGAGGTCTTCAGAAAGCCAGCCGTGCCGTTCCCTGATGGGAGGCAAGCTCTTATGCAGCAGGAGGAGAGAATGCCTTGGTCTCCTTCCTGCCCACCCTCAGGGTCTTGGCCCCAAGATGGCAGCCGCAATTCCTGCTCAGCAACACCTTGGGAGGGCTGTGGTAACAGGTAACAGTCATACCCCTAGTGGAGCTGGGCAGTTGAGGAGCCAAATGATGGATTCCTTAGGGTGTCAAAAGGACCAAGGGCCAGGGTGCCGTAGGCTCCGACTCCAGGAGGACTTTGTGGCCAGGGTTATTGCCAACACAGGCTTAGGAACAGAGCACACTGCACCTGCCACAGCCTGGGATCTGATCTTTGTCCTGAGATTAGTGTGCCTGGAAACGTGAGGGGCAGTAATTTAATACCTTGGAGCTCCTAATTCCCGAGGTTGGATATTCTGCAATGTTTGATTCATTTTTGAATTTATTTGAAATTATTGTCAGTAAAGAAAATACATCAGGTATAAGAGGCTGAGAGTAAGAAGAGAGCGAGAGCTTGTGTGTTCCAAGATGGTGTGTTTGGGTCTTATCTCTGTGAGCCTAAGTCCCTTAAAGGGAGTAGCTGTGTCCTTGTGTCCTTTGTTCAGCATTTAGGGTGCTGTAAGTCCCTCACAGGCAGCAGTGGTGGCGACGTCCCTGCACCCGCCTGCGTGCAGCGGCACTCTTAGCTACTACCTACTGCCTGTGGGTGAAGGTCCATGGCACAGACATGCAAGGGCTGACATAGTGGAAGCCACTGAGCATGGCTTCTCTGCCGGATAGGGAGCTCTTGAGTTCTGGATTGTGAGCTCTCTTTAACAGAGAACAGGCCCCCATCCTCTAGTCTGATATTTTAGTCACTTATAAATTTACCAATCTCTCTTTGATCAACTCTACCTCAGAACCAAAAAGTGTCAGTGTCCTTGGGCACCATCCACACTGTGGATGAACCTATGGTTCGTGGCTCCCACTGGGGGCTCTGGCATCATGGATCTCCACCTCTGGTTTTGGCCTGTCAGATGCATTTTACATCTTTTTGTCTCTTGCATAATGCCTGAGTGTTTGGCTTTCTTTAGAGAGCGTTGGCTGCTCCAAGATTCCACTGTGCTCTCTCCCACTCATAAGTGGTCCCTTCGGAGATCAGCCCCTAGACAAGCACACATTTCTTACACTCAGAATCTGGATGCCAGGAAGTTCATCACTGGATGCTAATGGTTACATTTCAAGGGAATGAGATTTGGGCACCCAGGGATTCCTTTGTGCCGATGTGATATTACAGAGCAAAAAGGTGGCTGGTAGGAGGGATGCTAAGGTGAGGGGGCACCCCCATGCTGACCACGTGGTTGACATAGATCAGGAGCCCTCCAACTTAGTCTAGACCATGGGGGAGTGAGCAAGTCAGCCAGGTCCCTATGATTTGGTCTAAATGACATATTCATTGACTGATTTTTTTTTTTTTACAGTTCTGATTAAACTAGAGTTGTTTCCTTGAATTGATTGGTGGTTTTGAAATCATGCAGACCAAACCACAATCAAATTCTGTAGTTGTCCCCATCTTCCCGCTGGCCTCTCAGTGGGTGGATGCTGACCTCAGCTTACGCCAAGGAGGTATGGTGATTGGAGCAATGGATGTGACAGCAAACAGAGAGAAAATAGCTAAGGGGGCAGGTAAAAAAAAAGGCAAGAATCAAGCATCCAAATGAAAAAAAAAACAAGAGAGATAATGTTTGAGGATTGAGGACAATTGGGCAGGGGTGATGGTGAGGCAGGGACCGTAGTTGTGAAGTAGAAGATCAAGAATCAGAAGGTGAGACCAGAAGGAGCAGGAAATATCTTCTGTGACAATCTGTTCATTCCAAAAATATTTTGGAGCACCTATATACTATGCTAGTTCTATAATGTAAAATTTGGGTCCTGACTATCTCAAAGAGACAGCTTCACACGCTGAAATTAAACGTTTTTTGCATAGAGATTACAGCAATGCTTCACAGACATAAAAAGTAATGCATAGTTCTTTTGTCCTCACATTTTCCTTTTAAATGAGCAGCTCCAAGGAGTAACCCTAGGCACCTTTCATCTGAGGCCTCCATGGGATGGTCACAATTAGTGTCGTTCTAAATGAAGCTGACTTCAAGTTTGGCTCATACTTCCTTCTTTCACACTCGTCACAGCCCCATCTGCTCTCAGAATCCGTCCATCAGAATGAAATACAATCCCTTTGCCACCTTGACCTGGCAGCACCTTATTTTACAGATAAAAAGATAATGTTTCAGAAAAATTAAGTAACTTTCTAAGTCATACATTTATAAGGGATGGAGCTAAAATTTGAACTCAAGTCCATTTTGCCTCCAGACCGTGTGCACACGTGCATATAATATACATGTCAATATGGAAGTGGTCATCAGCTCAATATGGTCACCTCTCAAGACACAGCACAAAACATCAGGAAAATCTAAATTTTAAAATGTGTACTTTAAATTCAAACCAGCTTATTAATAATGTAACTAAAAACATATTGAGCTAATATTTGTTTTTTTTAAAAAAAAGAAAACTCAAAAACCTATAATGGAATAAAGGAAGTGAGAAATGTATGTGGTTTTAAGCAATGAAAATGATGATGATGGTAATGGGATAGTAAATACATCATGGAGGACATCTCTCCTGTGTCAATCTTTGCATTTGGAGTTTGGCATAAGTTATCTAAATTATTTGTTAAAACGGTGCCAATATTTTTAGTCTTAAACAATTGTTCTCTGCTAGGGACCTCCTAATTTCCATGGTGAGTAAGCACGATACCGCTGGCATGCCTAATTAGAATTTGGAAGCATTTGTAGAAACAAGGGTATAAAGGATGGCTAAATAAGCTAAAATAATGTTATTGGTGATTAACTTAAGTTTATTATAATTTAATCCTATTTAGTCCTAGAAGCCTAGTATTTTGTCAATGGGAAAAGAAATGTATTTATTCAGTAAAGACTTATTGAACTTCCTAACAAGACACTGTGGGAATTAGAAAATGAATTTACTAGCCAAACTACGAGTGAAATTTTGAACCAAATCTACCATCAGCTGGAAACCACTTATCTGCATTATCTGCATACGAATGTGTTGAAATATTTCCTGTAATTGAGTGTAGAGCTAGAATGTCTGCATTCAAAATCCAGTCCCACCATTTGCTTTATTCTTGATCCTGGGCAAATTTCTTCAATTCTGTGTGTCTCTGTTTCTTCGGCTGTAAAATCAGGTGGATGATCGGAGCATCCACCTCCTGAGATGTTATGAAGACTAATTGAACTGATGGAGGCAAAGGGCTCGGACGACTGCCTGGCACCAAGGATTAAATTAATTAGTATCATTATTTTATCAGATGCTTTTCCTACATCTTTTGAGATGATCCTATAGATTATCTCCTTTGAGATGTTAATGTGGTGAATTAATTGAACAGATTTCCTCATGGTAAAGAGCCCAGCATCTCCAAAATTAACTCAGTTTGAGAATAATATCGTTTTTTTAATGTATGTTGCATTAAGTTTGCTTAAATTTTGCTGATAATATTTGCAAGTCGTGTGTGATTGTCTTGGCGTTTTCCTCACCTTTTATTTTGCTCATCTAGTTTGATATTTGGATTGTCCCACTCACAAATGGGGAGTATTCGCTCTTCGTTTGCTAGAAGAGCTGGTGTAAGACTGATATTTCTCAAATGTTCGATAAAATTGTCAAGGCCAGTGTCTTTGTCCATTTTGACTCAAAAGGGCTTTAAAGTATGGATTTAATTTTTAAAAATATTACTGAAGTAGGATTCTTAATTTCTTGAGTTATTTATATTTGTATAGAAAATTGTTCATTTTATCTAAACTTTCAAATGTATTTGTATAAAGTTGTTCATAATGTTTCTGATTTTTAATATTTTCTATTCTTGTAGTTACGACTTTCTTTTTGTGCCTAATATTGTTTATTAGTGTCTTCTGTGTCCTTGTGAGTCTTGATAATTTTGTGCATTTTGTAGTTTTCTCATGAAGTCAGCTTTTGGCTTCGTTAACTCATTCCATTATGTTTATTTTCCTCTTTTATTGATTTCTGCCCCCTATTATTTCATCCTTTTATTTTCATTGGATTTATCCTGTTAGCATTTTAGTATCTTTTTAAATTGAATTCAATAATTAGCTCTTCTTTTATAATATAAAAATGTAACATTATAAATTTCCCTAAGTATGGTTCCAAGCAAAATTGCACAAATTTTGATGTGTAGTATTCTTATCTTTTGATTATACGTATTTTATAATTATCACTTTGATTATTCTTGACCCTTTAAAAAAATTCTAAATGTAAGCTTTTAAGAAAAAATTTTTAGTTATCTTTTTTACTGTTAACTTAATTTTTGATAGTTTAAAATCATGGTCTATATACTACTCCATGAAATTTGTTGGGACTTGACTTATGGCCTAGTAAATGTTCAATTTTTGTCAACATCCCACATATATTTTAGAAGACTAAACGAATGTTGAGTGAAGGAGTCTATGCATATTATTTAACTCATATTTGCTAACATATTTTTCTACTCTCTATATCTTTACCAATTTTTGTTGCTTTCTCAATAATTGGATGAATGGTAATAAATGTTTCCACTATGATTATGGATTTGTCAATTCCTTCGTTAAAATCTGAAAATTTTTCTTTGTGTAATTCAATACTTTTCATTAGATTTATAAACATTTGAAAGTTTTATGTCTTCTTGCTGAATTTATTTTTCATCAAGTGGTGACCTTTATTCTTTTTTTTCTTACGTTCTTTTACTTTTTTTACTTTTATTTTTTGTTTCAAGTAATTTTATTGGGACTATAATGGTTTATAACATTGTGTAATTTTGGGTGTACATTATTGTTTATCAATTCCTGAATACAGTTCATCGTGCTCACCCCCAGTAATCTAACTTTATCTATCACCAGACATATGTGACCCTTTAGCCCTTTCACCCACCCCCGAGCCCCCTTCCCCTCTGGTAACCTCTAATCTGTTCTCTTTATCCATGTGTTTGTTTATCTTCCACACGTGAGTGAAATCACGCAGTATGTGTCTTTCTCTGTCTGGCTTATTTCACTTAACATCATACCCTCAAGGTCCATCCATGTTGTTGCAAATGGGATGATTTTGTCTATTTTACAGCTGAGTAGTATTCCATTGTATAGATATACCACATCTTCTTTATCTATTGATCTGTAGAAGGGCACTTGGGTTGCTTCCATATCTTGGTTATTGTGAATAATGTTGCAATGAACATAGGGAACAAAAGTCTCTTTGGATCATTGATTTCAAGTTCTTTGGATAAATACCCAGTAGTGGGATAGTTGGATCGTATGTTATTCCTATTTTTCATGCTTTTAGGAATCTCCATACTGTTTTCCATAGTGGCTGCACCAGTTTGCATTCCCACCAGCAGTGTATGAGGGTTCCCTTTTCTCTATATACTGTCCAACATTTGTTGTTTTTTGTCTTGGTAATTATAGCCGTTCTGACCAGTGTAAGGTGATATCTCATCGTAGTTTTGGTTTGCGTTTTCCTAATAATTAGCGATGCCGAACATCAGCTTATGTGTCTGTTGGCCATCTGTATATCGTCCTTGGAAAAATGTCTGCTCATATCCTCTGCCCATCTTTTGATTGGGTTGTTTGTGTTTTTTGCTGTTGTTGTTGAGTTGTACGAGTTCTTTACATATTTTGGAGATCAACCCCTTGTCAGATAAATAATTTGCAAATATTTTCTCCCAGTTGATGGATTGTCTTTCCATTTTGTTCACGGTTTCCTTTGCTCTGCAGAAGCTTTTCAGTCTGATGTAGTCCCATTTCATTAACTTTTTCTTTTGTTTCCTTTGCCCAAGTAGACATGGTATTTGAAAAGATGTTGCTAAGACCAATGTTAAAGAGTGTACTGCCTATATTTTCTTCTAGAAGTTTCATGGTTTCAGGTCTTATATTCAAATATTTAATCCATTTTGAGTTAATTTTTGTGTATGGTGCAAGATAATGGTCTACTTTCATTCTTTTGCATGAGGCTGCCCAGTTTTCCCAATACTGTTTATTGAAAAGACTTTCCTTTCTCCATCACATGTTCTTGGCTCTTTTGTCGAAGATTAGCTGTCCAAAGATGTGTGGTTTTATTTTGGGGCTTTCAATTCTGATCCATTGATCTGTTTGTCTGTTTTTGAGCCAGTACCATGCTGTTTTGATTACTATAGCTTTGCAGTATGTTTTGAAGTCAGGGATTGTGATGTCTTCAGCTTTGCTCTTTTTTCTCAGGATTGCTTTGGCTATTTGGGGTCTTTTGCTGTTCAATATAAATTTTTGGATTCTTTATCCCATTTCTGTGAGGAACGTCATTGGGATTCTTATTGGGATTGCATTGAATCTGTAGATTGCTTTAGGTAGCATGGACTTTTTAACTATGCTTATTCTTATGACCCATGAACATGGAATATCTTTCCATTTCTTTATGTTTTCTTCAATTTCTATCAATAATATCTCATAGTTTTCAGTGTACAGGTCTTTCATCTGTTTGGCTAAGTTTACTTCTAGGTATTTTATTCTTTTTGTTGTGATTGAAATGGGATTGTATTTTTGATTTCTCTTTCTCTTAGTTCATTATTAGTGTATAGGAATGCAAATGATTTTTTTAAATTGATTTTGTACCCTACATCTTTGCTGTAGTTGTTGATAATTTCTAATAGTTTTCTGGTGGATTCTTTAGGGTTTTCTATATATAAGATCATGTCATCTACAAATAGCAGAATTTTCACTTCTTCCTTTCCAATTTGGATTCCTTTTATTTCTTTTTCTTGCCTAATTCCTCTGGCCAAAACCTCCAGTACTATGTTGAATAGGAGTGGTGAGAGTGGGCACCCTTCACTCGTTCCTGTTCTCAGAGGGATGGCTTTCAGTTTTTCACCATTAAGTATGATGTTGGCTGTCAGTTTGTCGTCTATGGCCTTTATTATGTTGAGGTACTTTCCTTCTATACCCATTTTATTGAGAGGTTTTTTTTTTTATCATAAATGGATGTTGGATCTTGTCAAATGCTTTCTCTGCATCTATTGAGATGATCATGTGATTCTTATTCTTCATTTTGTTAATGTGGTGTGGATCACATTGACTGATTTGTGAATGTTGAGCCATCCCTGCCTCCCTGGAATAAATCCCACTTGATCATGGTGTACAATCCTTTTAATGTATTGCTGTATTTGGTTTGCCAATAAGTCGTTGAGGATTTTTGCATCTAAGTTCATCAGAGATATTGGACTGTAGTTTTCCTTCTTTGTGTTGTCCTTGTCTGGTTTTGGTATCAAGGTGATATTGGCCTCATAGAATGAGTTAGGAAGCTTTCCATCTTCTTCAATTTTTCGGAATAGTTTAAGAAGGATAGGTATTAAATCTTCTTGGAATGTTTGGTAGAAGTCTTCAGAAAAGCCATCTGGCGCTGGACTTCTGTTTTTTGGGAGGTTTTCAATTACTGTTTCAATCTCTGTACTTGTGATTGTTCTATTCAGATTCTCTATTTTTTCCTGATTCAGTTTTGGGAGGTTTATGAGTCTAAGAATTCATCCATTTCTTCTAGATTATAGAATTTGTGGGCATATAGTTTTTCATAGTATTCTCTTATAATCCTTTGTATTTCTACAGTATCAGTTGTAATTTCTCCTCTTTCATTTCTAATTTTATTTATTTGAGACTTCTTTCCTTTTTTCTTGGTGAATCTGGCTAAGAGTTTGTCAATTTTTTTGATCTTCCCAAAGAACCAGCTCTTAGTTTCATTGATCCTTTCTACTGTTCATTTAGTCTCTATTTCATATTTCCGCTCTGATCTTTATTATTTCCCTTCTTCTGCTGACTTTGGGCTTTGTTTTTTCTTCCTTTTTTTTTCTTTTTTTTTTTTTTTGAGGAAGATTAGCCCTGAGCTAACACCTGCTTCCAATCCTCCTCTTTTTGCTGAGGAAGACTTGCCCTGAGTTAACATCCATGCCCATCTTCCTCTACTTTATATGTGGGATGCCTGCCACAGCGTGGCTTGCCAAGTGGTGCCATGTCCACAACTGGGATCCAAACAGCAAACCCCAGGCTGCCAAAGTGGAAAGTGTGAACTTAACTGCTGTGCCACTGGGTGGGCCTCTGTTGTAGCTCTGTTAGGTGCATTTTAAGATTACTTGTTTGAGATTTTTTCTTGCTTGTTAATGTGGGCTTGTATTGCTTTGAATTTCCCTCTTATGACAGCTTTTGCTGCATCCTATAAGAGTTGTATTTTCATTTTCACTTGTCTCCAGGTATTTTTTAATTTCCTTTTGATTTCTTCAATGATCCAACAGTTGTTCAATAGCATGTTGTTTAGTCTCCACATATTTCTGACTTTCCAAGTTTTTTTCTTGTGGTTGATTTCTAGCTTCATAGCATTGTGGTCAGAAAAGTTGGTCAGGATGATTTCAACCTTCTTAAATTTATTGAGGCTAGCCTTGTTTCCCAACGTACGGTCTCTCATTGAGAACAATTCATGTGCACTTGAGAAGAGTGTGTATCCTGCTGTTTATGGATGGAATGCTCTTTATATATCTACTAAGTCCCTCTGATCAAGTGTTTCATTTAAATCTACTACTTCCTTGTTGACTATCTGGATGATCTGTCCGTTGATATAAGTGGGGTGTTGAGGTCCCCTACTATTATTAGGTTGCTGTTAATTTCTCCCTTTAGGTCAGTTAGTAATTGCTATGTACTTTGGTGCCCCTGTGTTAGGTGCATATATATTAATAAGTGTTATGTCCTCTTTGTGGAATATCACTTTTATCATTATATACTGTCTCTCTTTGTCTCTCATTGTCTTTTTTAGCCTGAAATCTGCTTTGTCTGATATAAGTATGATATCGCTTGCTTTCTTTTGTTTACCATTAGCTTGGAGTATTGTCTTCCAACCCTTCACTCTAAGCCTGTGTTTGTCTTTAGAACAGAGATGCATTTCCTGGAGGCAGCATATTCTTGGGTCTTGTTTTTCAATCCATCCAGCTAATCTGTGTCTTTTGATTGGAGAATTCGATCCATTTACATTCAGAGTGATTATTGATATATGAAGGCTTAATATTGTCATTTTTCTCTTGTTTTCTGATTGTTCTATGTTTCCACTGTTTCTCTCCCTTTGTATTTCTGACCGCCATTTCGTTTGGGTGGTTTTCTGAAGGGGATTTCTCAGTTTTCTCTCTTTTTGAGAATTGTGGCTTTGCTCTGCTTTTTTGTTGAGTGGTTACTGTGAGGATTGTATGAAAGATAGTGGCGGTGAGATAGTCCATTTTCTTATAGCCTCTTATCTCCAGTAATCTAAGCAGATTCCTTCTCCTTCCTCTCCCTTTCTGAGTAACTGCTCTTACAAACTGTTCTGTTATTAATCTCACTTTGTGATTAAGTTGAAGTGTTTATCATTACTTCATTCTTTTTAATAATGTATTTTACTTCAAGGTGTTATTTTTTCCTGCTATTATAGTAAAGCTACTATGACTTTTTGTTGTTTAAGATATTTTTCCATCTTTTTACTGTCTACTTTTTTATGTCCTTATGATCTAGTTATATATTTAGTAAATACACACACACACACACATCTTAATTGACAAGTTTAGACCATTTGCATTTATTGTTACTACAAATATATTTCTGCCATTTCATTTTGTGGTCTCTGCTTGTCTTGCTTTTTTTTCTTTTCTTTTTTAAGGAAGATTAGCCCTGAGCTAACATCTGCCAACAATCCTCCTCTTTTTGCTGAGGAAGATTGATCCTGAGCTAACATCCATGGCCATCTTCCTCTATTTTATATGTGAGATGCCTGCCACAGCATGGTTTCATAGCAGTACATAGGTCTGCACCTGGGATCTGAACCAGTGAACCCTGGGCTGCTGAAGTCGAGCATGCAAACTTAACTCCTACACCACTGGGCAGGCCCCTTGTTTTGCTTTTTTTGTTTCTTTTCTTCTGCTTTGCAGCCCATGCTTGATTGACACATTTTGTTCTGTTAGTTCTCCCCGTTTAGTGAGTCTCTTTCTTGGCTGGATGTGTTCAATACTCCTTTCTGCTTAATAATGGCCCCATTGAGAGATATTGCATTGATCTATCTCCCTATTCCCATAGAATATCACTGTATCAGAGATTATAGCTTTAAAATATCCTTTGTGCTCCAATGGAGTGTCTTTGTTTTACTTTTTCAAAATCGTTTTGAGTATTCTTGGGTTTACACTCTCCCAGATCAATTTAATAACTGCCTTCTTAAGTTTAATAAAAACTTCTATTGGAATTTTGATTTGGATGCATTGAACTTACAGAGTCACTATGGAAAAAAACAACTTTAAAATATTTAAGAATAAATATGATATAGATACTCATATTTTTCAGATGCTTTAAAATGTCTTTTAAGAATATTTTATAGCTTTTCCATAAATATCTTGCACACACATAATTTGAGATTTATTTATTAGTATTTATTTATTTTTATTGGAATTTCTCTTTACATTTTCAAATTTATTATTATTTATTTATTTAAAAAATTCACCAATATAGATATCTGAGTCAATTTTAAGGGGTAAATATTTAGTCTTTATTTAATTTTTTCAACAGTTTTCTGTTCAAGTTTCCTGCTACATCTTGAGAAATTTTGTCATTTATCTTTTAAGAGCAATTTTTATAGGTAGATAGATTTAGAATTTAACATTCTTATGTATTTGAATCTACCAAGTACCAGTGGTTATGTCCCTCTTTCTTCCCATTATTCTTTATTGATGACTTTTAACATTATTTCTTTTGATAATAGTTGTCATTGGTTTGTTTATTTTATTGGGCTTCAAACAAAACTCTGACCTTTTTGAACAATTCTACGTTTTTATGTCATTAAAACTGCATTAATCCGGCAAAGATTTCTTTCTATTTATTTTCAATTTATTTCATTGTTTTTTCTAATTTAAAAGACCTTAGTTTTATTTCCTTATTTTTGTGATTTAAGGCTATTTTCCCTCCACATTTGGCTTTTTCTGCCTTTCACAGATTTTGATAGGTATAAGGGTCTCATTATTTATTTCCAATTTGTAATTTCTTCTATAATTTTTGTAACCCAAAAATCATTTTGAAATAGATATTTTAATTTCTAGGCAATTACATTTAGATGACAAGCCTTTTGCCATTAATTTCTAAGTTTTATAGCATTGTGGTTTTGTTTCCTCAACTTGGTGTTATAACAGGGTCGAATTTAGTATCTCTTTTTTATGTCGACTTCTTCTAATGCTTGGTGATCTTTTTTTTTGTTTCCTGGTGAGAAGAGATTGGTCCTGAGCTAACATGTGTTGCCAATCTTCTTCTTTTTTCCCTTTTATTTTCTCTTTCTTTTTCTCCCCAAAGCCCCAGTACATAGTTGTATATTCCAGTTGTAGGTCATTCTAGTTCCTCTGTGTGGGTTACCACCACAGCATGGCTTGTCTGTGCCCAGGATCCAAACCAGCGAGCACTGGGCCACTGAAGCAAAGAGCGTGAACTTCATTATTTGGCCACCGGCAAGCCCCTAATGCCTGGTGATCTTTCGGTTACTCTTCTCTGCATTTGAGGTTGTCAGTTTTTCAATGTTCTGTAACTGCTGCAGGGACTGCATTTGGACAGAGGCAGACACGCAGTGGGCCTTTACTGCGGTTTGTCTAGTGTAAGGTTGTGAGAAGAGGTGGCCGTGCGGGTGGGCTGCCATCATGACTGGACTTTAGCCTCGGAACTGCCTGTGTCTGGGCACTACCCTTCCCAACAAGACAAGAACCAGTATGTACTGCTTTCATCAGGGGCCTGGGAAGAGGGACAGGAACAGGCCAAATTGACTGGCTATTTCCTTTCAAATAATCCTCTTTTTAGTTGCCCTGGTCTCTTCTGCTTTTCTCAGGTACAGAACACCCTGGGGCCTGCTCCCACTTTATGTATCAGTCCTATTCTAGCTTGGGCTGTATATTATTTCTTCAATGAGAAATCTAACTGCTAGCTATTTTTCACAGATTCTTTATGGTTCTGGTCCTTTGAGGGCTCCATTTCTTAATGCAATTATTGATTTGTGTGTATGTGTGCACATGTACACACACACATCTTTTGTATTTTCCATAGATGTTTGATCAGGAAAGAAAGGCTGCCTTATATGCTTGGCCAGCCATCTTGAACTAGAAAAATGGACTCCTTGAAACCATATCATGCAGCCTCAATGCATACATTAGAGGTCTAAGTCTCCACTTAAATATACTGGAAAAATAAGTGCAAAATAAACCCAAAGTGAGCAGAAGCAAGGAAATAATAAAGATCACAGCAGAATTCAATGAAATTTAAAACCGAAAAACAATAGAGAACATCAATGGAACAAAACTGGTTCTGCACAAAAAAAGTCAGTAAAATTGACAAACCTCTAGAAAGACTGACAAAAATAAAAAGGGAAAAGACACACATTACTAATATCAATAATGAATTTGGGGATTTCATTACACATCTTGCAGCCATTGGAAAGATAACAAGGTACTCTTCTAACAATTTTTGCTCATAATCCAAAATTTAGAAGAAATGGACCAATTCCTCGAAAATAAAAAACTACCAAAATTCCATCAATATGAGATAAATAAACTGTCCTGTAGCCTCAGTTAGGTCATCAAAGTCAACATCCACAGTGGTAAATCCTGTTGACAGTAGGTCCCCTTGACATGATGTGAAGAGAACATGTGGTCTTCCTCCCAAAAATGGAAACCAACAGCCTCACCGGGATGAAAACATTAGACAAGCCCAAGTGGGAGTGTTGGCAGGTAGGGTCCTGAAACCTGGTTAGAGAAGGCCTAGGTCTTTTTTGTACTGGAGGTTTCTTTCTTTTAAAAGCAATTTGTATAAGAATATTAGTATTTCCCCACATTTGCTTTCCTCCGTCTTTCTTTTTATTCTAGTTATTGACTTGGGGTCTGCAAAAGAATTTCTGTATCAAATTAGCGGTCCTCTGTGGGAGATCATCCCTGCACCTTTTTCCCCGTGAAGGGCTCACTGTAACTAAACTAGCCTGTAACGTAAGAGCTGCAACATAAAATAAGTAGACCTGTTAGTACAGTCCCTCACTTCCATTTTCAGAGCTCTCAAATCTCTGCAGCTTCTTAGCGTGCATCATTAAGCATTAAGCCAACCCATCAGGACCCTTCTGCTCTCCTACGCAAATTTAGCTGACTATAGATTTTCTACTCCATGCAAAGATACAACAAAAATCCAAAAGTCCTTAATAGAACATGTATAATACAGTAAGCTACAGTTTGGAATCAAATATCAACTTTTCAATTTTATATTTATTTCATATAATGAAATTCTCAGCATTAGCACAGCATGAATATTTCCTAGGTAACATATAAGCCATTGTAGGCCATTCATTTATTGCATTTCAACTTTTTTCCTGCGCCCAAAACATCAAATAAACGGTTGCGTGACTAGCTTATGTGGGAAATGTGACTGACTGGATGGTATTAAGAAAGTTAAGGTAGGAACAACTCAGGGCCGGCCCAGTGACACAGAAGTTAAGTTCGCACATTCTGCTTTGGCGGCCCAGGGTTCACCGATTTGGATCCCGGGTATGGACCTACACAACAGCTTGTCAAGCCATGGTAGGTATCCCACATATAAAGTAGAGGAACATGGGCACAGATGTTAGCAGAGGGCCAGCCTTCCTCAGCAAAAAAAAAAAAAAAAAAAAAGAGGGGGATTGGCGGCAGATGTTAACTCAGGGCTAATCTTCCTCAAAATAAAAAATAACATAAAATCAAAAGAATAAAATTAAAAAGAAAGAAAGCAAACACCTCACTTTCAATAGAGAGGCTATGCACATTAGTTGAATCTTGATAAGTGAGATCTCTGTGCTTTTTCTATAAGAGCGCATGGTCCATCTCACCTGCCCAGCCCTCATGGGCAGGGTGTGTAAGGATATTGTCTGTGATCTCCAGCTAGTAAGTTCCTGTCATTCTTCTGGACATCCCACAACTTAACCCCCATGCACACTCATTTGCTTGTCTTTCTTCACTTTCACCACACATCCAAGTCCTTCCCCATTTAGATTCTTCATGATATTTTTCTCTAATCTCCATGTCTTATGATCAAAAGAAATAGTTATTTTATGTTCTCCTCCATTGTTTCTACCATATTATGCCAAATCTTCATAGTTCTACATATTGAATCACGAGTGAAAACAATAAATCCTTTACACGCTGTAGAGAAAACTATCTAAGCAGCTGAATCAATTTGTCTCTTTTCACATGCATGTTTTGGCTACATACAGTTATAGACTAAGTTGTAATTTGTCTACATTGATAAGCATCTGATTTGCTTATTGATTAGCCAGGCAATAAATCCTCCACAGAGAAATCTCCACAAACTCCTGCGTCTAATAACTACTCAACAGTTATTTATCGTTCCATATTTTATCCCACTCCAAATATCCACATGGCAGCCTAACAGGCATCGAGACCAAATCCAAACTTCTGTTTTGTCTCCAAAATTGCTTCTTCCCCCTTGGTCTTCTTCTAAATAAATTGCAAGACATACATGCAGTTGCTCAAGCCAAAATCCTGGGAAGCAGCCCTGACTCTTCTCTCTGATACCTACGATGGATCTGTCAGCAAGTCCCGTTGGCGCTGCTTTCTATCCCAAACATACCATCGCTCCTTCCACAGTGCAAGTCTCCCTCATCTCCAAAGATTGCAAAAGCACCCCCGCCTCCCACTCGTGCCCGCTGCTCTGGTCTATCGCATGCACAGCTGCCAGAGCGGTCCTCTCAACACTGAAACCACATCACGTCACATTCCCGCATAGGCACTGCAAAGGCTCCAAAATATTTTGGAGTTAGGTTAGATGGCCAGAATCTTGTCCACATCCCCAACCTCACTCTTACCGCTGTCCCTCCAGCTCACATTGTTTCTGCCACATCGACTATGTTGGGATTCCTTGGATGCAGCAAGCTTGTTCCCATCTCAGGATAGAGAAATGTGTGAACAAAAATGTTCCCACCTTCAGGAGAACTTGCACAAATTATCTGGCCATATGGAAATAAAAGTGCCATAGAGTTTGGTAAACACTCATTTACTCAATGTTGATAAAGCACTGAGTATAGTAACTAACACAGTATAGGAAAGCAAAGAAAATTGGTTCTTCGATGCTCAGATAATTAATTTTATTTTTTCTTGTTAGAAGATAATTTCATGATAGAAAGTTACTGCTGTGTACAATTTTAGCAACATCCCATACTTTTTTTATAAATGCTAAATTGCTCTTTCTCTCTTGTTTACTAGATTTTGCCTTTCATTTTGATGCCAATAATTCCATTTAACTTTATTATTCCTCTCCCCATCATCTTCCCATCAATTTCTCCAACTGATATAATTTTAGCTTTTAGAACCACCTTAATTTATACATATTTTTCACTATATGGACATACAATTTTTCAATACTTTTTTGCAATTATTTTGATAGCCATAGTTGATCACAGGTATTCATAATTAATTTTATGCATTCTACTTTCTCTTACAAATAATGTAAAATTAAAGGGATCATCTTTCATCTGTAATTACGAGATTGAATAATTCTTTTTTCTCTACATTGTCATTCTTTTTATTTTATTGTCCTTTTTTCCCATATTCTCAAGTTTACAGGCCTCACCATGGATTTGAGTTTCATCAATGTAAAGTGTGGTTTTTATTGCCTCCACTTTATCTTTCAATTCTTTATCAAGTTTGTGGTTCCTTGATTTTTTCTATTTTCCATTTATATCCTGTTGCGTCTCTGCCTTCCCATTTTCACCATTGTCTGTGAAGCTCCATTCTTCTCTAACATTGCCATAGGTACATATTTCCTTTTGAGATGCCAACCAAATGTCTTCTAAATTTTCACCTTTTTTGTAGAACACCATTTTCAGTAATATATGTTCTTTCTCTTCTTCCCCTGTTACTTCCAGAAAGATTTCCATTTCATAGGTCCACATATTTGTTTTTCTGTTTAAATTTCCTTGAACTTGAAAGATGCACTTAGGCATTTCCCAGCAGACAGTTTAGGCTGAATGTATGTTTCCCACCCTTTCCACATCATGGATATTGGCAACTTCCCTCTCTCAGGTGAACACACATAGCCCCTTCCTTAACTTATCACATCTGGTAAGGAGAGAAGTGCTGAACCGCTGGAGGAAACCCTCGCACTCTGGCTGCACTGTGTTCTCTTATCATGGAAGATGCCATGTAGTTCTGTCCTCATAAAGCAGAAGAACGTCTGGTCGCAGAGTCACAGAGCAGCATGGGGTGCTCCTCACAGTGTTTCTGATCACGCTTCCATTAAGATTCCTCTCCTTAGATGGAGATTGGACCTTTACCCACCCTTCCTACTGACTTGGCAGACACTGGAGGTGACAGCGTCTAAAAGGATGTGAGAGAGGAGTGCTTTGGAGAGTTCAAATCACCTGAGTGTGGGGGGCGTTTTCTTGTCTGGATTCTCCGTGCTGACTTTAACTCTTCAGACAATTAGTCCTATGCCATGTCCAGGCTTCTTCATCTTCTATAAATCAAAATTTTCCCTCTTAGCTTCAGACTCTTTCCTTTAATTCTTTGAGGCATTCAGTGTGAGTATTGTGATATATATTACTCTACATCAAAACCCCAAATCCTGATTAAATAGTCATTAAAGACACGATATAGGAAGTAAAATGCAGATGCCTGTCTGAGGTATCCCAAACTGAATGGCAGCAGCTTTTACGGCGACTCAGGCAACTGCAGTTACAATCGACTAAAGTGTCCACCAAGAAAACACCATTTAGTGGGGTCTCCTTCCAAATACTGTGGTACCAGTCACACTGCTCTACTATCACACCAGAAAAATCTAGAATCCTTGAGCAATAATGTGGGTGATGAAATCTATGTGAGGCGCCCATCGTTCACTTTAGTCATTATGCCTCCTTTCCCAGCTTGCTAAGGATGCTAATACATAGAAAATGTGACTTACATAATCAATTTATAAATTGATTTGGTCAATTTATTTTATGGACTTGCTATTTGGAGGAGTCTAAGTACTGAAATGACCAAAATTCAGGTTTTACAAGGTTGACAACAGAGCGTGGAAGAGGGAAGAGAAGGGACCGCCATTTATACAGAGCGCAAGTCTCTACATCCCTACGTGCTGCTGCAGCCCCTGCTTGTGTGGCCAGTGCAATAAGATCATGCCCGGTGAAATGTGGCGGGCCTCCAGGAATGGTACTTTAGAGGCTGGTCAAAAATGGTACAAAACACTAACGATCCAGTATTTTTGTTTGAGATGGATATCCTAATGGCTGTGAGCAAGCAGTGCCTGATTTAGGGCAAAGATGAGTGGATAGTTTGTAGTAAGTTCGAGAAAATTATGCTGAAAAAATCTAGGAACTACCTGAAGCTCCTCTGGATACATACTTACCTCCCCACGCCACCCCGTATCTGTCTAAGGAATGCTGTATTGTTAGAATTCTAGGTAGAATCTTGTCATGAACAGTATTTTTTAACAGATATTAATGTTGGATTTTCCTCTCCCTTCCATGTCATCTCAACCCTAATCACCCCCAGCCCTTGCTACGGTTACGAGAGATTTAGGTCAGCACTGGGCAAGCTGCTCTCCTGGGAAACAAGATTACAGAGGATGCAGGGGAAGCCGCAAAAGGACTACATTGTATATCTTCTTGGCGCCTCACCACGCAGGTGAAAATAGGAGCGCTTGAGGTCTCCTAGAGCCAGGATACCCGTTTAACTTCCCTGAGTCTTTCCTGTCACCTTAAAGCTCAGCCCCACCCCCAGCCCATAGCAAAATGTCAGCATCTTAAGACTGGTCCTTGCAACAGCTGTTTGTAAACACTGCTTGAGATTGTTTCAATCCCTTTTCTGATTGGCTGACAATATGGAAGGAACTACAGTAGCGGCAAACAGACTTCTCATTGTGACAGATGGGCCATGGGTATTTCATGTTTAGTCTGTTTTGTTTAGAATTTATGTTGACAAAAAGAAAAAAAAAAGGAAAGAAAAGATTTCCTGGAAACAAGGAGGTGTTTGTTGTGTTTCACAAGATGCCTGAAAAGCACAAGATTCCCTTCAACTTCAGTCAGGAAATGCTCACACTGCCTGAGGGGTATCAACAGAGGCAGGCTGGCGTCTCGCAATGCAAATCAGACCCGAGACTGACAAAGAAAAGACGGAAAATTGATATTCCATGAGTTTTGAGAAAGCCCACAGAAATGTTTACAAATAAGATCTTTGATGATGCCAGGAGAAACAATTTAAAAACAAAAACAAAAACAGAAAACCATTCTTCTGTTTCTTCTACAAGCAATAGAAATGCAATCCTCACAAGATGACCCTTTGAGCAGTGGTCTTTTCTGGTGAATGTGCCCACCTCTCATTGGTGAGGGAAACACATATGGAGCCATTAAATTGTGCTGTGAGGTTTCTGGGTTAAATTGGGAATGCCAACGGGAAAATCATTTCCAGGTTCAGTGGTTTAACTTTGGGTTGACAAGATTAAGTTTATTGAATGCATAAAAGAGAAGGTGGAAGAATGACGGAAGCACAAGCATGTAAGTTAGCAAAGTGCCTTGTGCCACGCTCAATAATTTTTAGTTATCATTTGCAATTATTATTTTTATTGTAAGTATAAATTGCGATCCATTGTTTATTCTATTTTTTCCATTATCTGGGTAATTCATCACTGTTTTATCTGAATGTTTTTTCGATTCTGTGTTTCTTTTTTACAGCTTAGGAAATATTTCATTGGCAATGTTTGATATAGACCTTTCTAAGGTTTAGGATATAAATATGAAAGTGCTTATCCTTCACTTCCTTTGCTATTTTTAATTTACAGATTGTACAATTGCTTCCTCTTGGGGTTCCAGTCACTTCTGTATTGCAACAATTATTTATTATTTGCAGAATTAAATCCTTAGGAAAAGCTCCCCTCAGTCTCCTTCTAGGCTCTTTTTTCTCTTCCAGAGAAATAAACAGTTAGCATAGTAAGTAAAAGGCATATTTTTTTTCAGTAGAGTAAGATTTTTCATCAGATGTCTGGACAGTTGGAAACCCCTTTCATGCCCACAGCAGCCCTTCTGCCAAATTTGTGCTCAGTGCTTATTATTATCATTATTATTATTTTGAGGAAGATTAGCCCTGAGCTAACATCTGCTGCCAATCCTCCTCTTTTTGCTGAGGAAGACTGGCCCTGAGCTAACATCCATGCCCATCTTCCTCTACTTTATATGTGGGATGCCTGCCACAGCGTGGCTTGACAAGCGGTATGTGGGTCTGCACCCGGGATCTGAACCGGCAAACCCCAGGCAACCGAAGCAGAACGGTTAAGTGGTGTGCACTTAACTGCTGCACCACTGGGCCGGCCCCTCTGTGCTTCTTTGTAGCTATTGCTCATATTCTTCTTGGGGAAGGTCGACACTATCCTTGTACCCCCATGTTACAGAGTTCCATCTCATCCTCTATAGCTGCTTCTCCACTGCCAATCCATTTTCAGTTTGTGCATTCAACAATGTTTTCTTTAAAAATTTTTACAACTTCTTATTTTGAATTAATTATATAATGACATGCAATTTTAAGGAATATCGCCGTCAGATCCTGTATACCTGTCACCTAGTTTTACCCAGTAGTAACATCTTGCAAAACTATAGTACAATATCACAACCAGGAAATTGACATTGATACAATCTGCTGGCCTAATTCAGATTTCACCAGGTTTACGTGCGCTCATTTGAGTGTCTATGAGCATTTGGTTCTATGAAATTGTATTCCATGTGTAGGTTTGTGTGGCCAACATCACAGCAAACACAACAGTTTCATGACAAGGACCCATACGCTGTCCTTTCATAACCCCAGGCACCTCCCCTCCCATCCCATCCTAAGCCCTGGCAGCGACTGTCCTCCTCTCTGTCTCTATAACGCTGTCATTTCAAATGCTATGTATGGGAAACCTCTGGGGATGTAACCTTTTGACATTACTGACAGCCCTTTTAACCAGGCCACACGGCCCTCATGTTCTTGGGAGCAACACCTTTTTTCCTTGAACTGACCTTTACAATAATTCTGCTTCTTAGTGTCTTGAAATCTTCAACTCTGACAATGTCAGCTCCTCCTCAGTTACAACTGCTTGTAGTGACAGTCACATTTTGCACCTGGACCCCAAAGATCTTGTTGTCAACAATTTTGCTCTTTGACCACAGCTGTTTGGTTTTGCCCCTCAGCTTGCTGGGGACAAACTCTCGCTCCCTTAAAATTCCCTTTGAATACTTTGGCCCTCTTTGCTCTGACAGAAAACAGACTACTTTGCAGTTTACAGTGGAAAAGAGTTGTATGATGAGGCCAGAGAAGCAGGCAGGACCATATCATGAGCTGAGAAGCTGAGATTACCCTGGGTCAGAAACAACTCCAGAAATAATCATGGGCCCCATCAGCGTTTTGAGTGCTCTCAGAAGGGGGCGCTGTCATCTTTCCTGGCCTAATTCTTACAGATACCATCCTGGGTACCTACCATGTACCAGGTACCACACTGGATAGGTTTATACAATTCACTCATTTAATGCTCACTGCATCTTTACCACCAGGTACATCAGGAATGTTCAGCTATGAACCCCTCAGAGAGATGAAGTAACTTTCCTCTAGCCATGCAGTAGGTGGAGAAGGACGAGATTTTGCCAGGAAGATCAAAAGTCCCTCTCAGAATAGCCTAGTTTAGGAATGCAGTCAACACCCCGTATCTAAAGTTCATGAGTTCCTCCAATGACATAACACACAATTCTCTTCCCCTTCTCCTGGGATCATTTCTTTTTAGTAGTCTTCCTCTAATTATGATCCTTTGGCATAAATTTATGTGATATCTATAAGATAATATGCACCATCTTCTGCTAAAATTTAATTAATACTTTATGCTTATACTTTTTCAAATTCTTCTGTGTCTTCATTCTTACCTTTTCCTTAGAATCTCTTCCATTATTTTTCTTCATTCTATGTCATACCAATATTTATGGCCAACACAATCTCCATTTCCTACCCCACACCTCACATTCAGGTTAGAGTCCTTCTGATCAAATTCTTATTCTTTCCTTTAAGACTTTGGAAGATGTATGTTGCCCACTGTCTACAAGCACATCATTCAGATGTCAGAAGGAGAGATCCAGAAAACTACATGCTCATGCTTTTATTTCTAATCTAGCTACACATATTCCACATCCTTTTTACTCTTTCAAAGTCAATAAAAATAAGTTCCAGGATTTTTTAAGGTCTCTCATTTATTCTCACATGAATCAGCAGAAATGAGTAACAGTCATATGTTTGATGAAACCTGGCAGTCCCTCCATCATCCCCGGGCAGAGAGAACCTCTCATTATCCACGTCAAGGCGATGTATGACTGCTTCTGGACCTCTCGTAGAAATTCACAAGGTCTCCTGTTCCTGGGGTAAACAACAGGAACTGCTGGACTCATGGATACCTGTGCTTTTTTGTTCCCTAGATACGTGTGAGATGTTAGGTCTTTGTAAGAAACAGTTCCATTCTGTGTGGGCAAAAACTTGATAGACTATTTTTGTTGAATCCTGAACTTCCACTTATTAACCTTTTGAGGGGACTTTTGCATCCTCACCATATTTTTTAAATTTTTGAACTGTTTTTCCTGGATAATTTTCTCCATCCTAAATCAGAACCCTTCATTAGCTCTAACATAAAGAGAGATGGACAAAGAGAGAATATCTCAAGTCTTCTCTTCCTCTAACTTGGAGTCCAGCTTGATGGGACATCCAATTGGTGTGATGAGTTCAAGCAGGAGACAAGCCTGACCTTCTGGTCAATAGAAACAGTTTTTCAATAGCCTTCTGTGAGATTTGAAGCTGAATGGGAGTCTTTTTTTCTCTTCACAAGAACTTCACCTCTGATGTGTCTGTTTACCCCTCAGCTTCCAGCGACACTGGAGCTTCTGGGAAGTCTGGGTTTGAGTTGGCCTGATTGCTCAACTTTCTCTCAAGATACAGTTTTGTCTCTTGTGCTAGATGTTAAACATTAGCAAAAATATATACATCACATTGGCCATGTGTTCAACCCAGCTTTCCAATTCAACCCAGCACATACAACAGCACAAACCAGCACCTGCCCTTCCAAATTATCTCACTGTCTTGTCTACTCTGCTCCCAGCTAGTCATCCCCAGTCCCTCAGACAGTCCCACTAAGTTTGGGATTTAGTTCCTTAATTAGTAACATTATATGATTTTGTGAACAAGTAGTTCAACATCAAATTTCCTAATCACTATAGTGTCAATGTTTTCAATTTCAGGGGGAAAAAGGAAAAAGAATATGGAAGCTTTGGGAAAATACCTACTCTAACAACAAATTACTAGAAATATGAATGTTACTTTTTGAAAATAATGAAAAGAGCAAAGAAAAACCCCACCTCCAACAAGTCCTTGAGGCATAGAAAACAGAATATCTAAGCTTATAAACCATAATATAACTTTTAAAAGTTGTCCTTCTAGTGGATCTGAATTTTATTTCATCCTCTGGATGATACTGAGTCAGAAACTCCCTGGAAATCTAACATAAAATAATTAGATGGGCAGCGTATTGAAATCTAGTTTTTTTTTTTTTTTCTGCTTTATCTCCCCAAACCCCGCCATACACAGTTGTATATCTTAGTTGCACGTCCTTCTAGTTGTGGGATGTTGAAATCTAGTCTTGTCAGAAGAAAAAAGAAAGATTTTTTTAGCTTCCTTTTTATTGGTCTGATTTTTAAACCCTTGGGTGTGTCAAGAAGTAGAATTTCAGTAAGTACTAGAAAACTTCTGAACAGTGTTGTCCTTCAACTTGTCGATTACTTTGGCATGGTGTGGGATAGATAGAAATGTATCTGTTTGATTTTGTTCTTTCTTTGTCTCCAGGATTTTCTGAGTTTCCCGGTTATTCAACTAAGCACAACTTGCCATTCATACAGATGCACTGCCATGATTTCTGATTTGCTGGCTGCCATTCCCATCAATACCCAACTAGGCTGTCAGACTGTCATTCCTTGTGGTTGCAACGATTTGTTTCATACAAGGGACTTGATTCATGACGAAGAGCGGGGAGAAGCAAACACCCTGCGGTTGTCCTGTTTCTCACTTGCAAGTACACAGGGGTTCCGCAAAAGCACAAGGAGAAAACATAGACACCACCTTCATCTTCAAAAGTTAATGGCCAAGCACAGAATTTGGATGTTTTTCAAGCTGAACAAATACTCCTCTTGGAGCTTGAAATTTGGTGGCATTCGGATCAGCTCTCGGGAATGTTTCCATCCACACTGCTCAAGTTGCTTCACCTGACATAGCCCAAAGCACAGTTCTCCAGATGAAGAACAAGGCTCCGTTTCTCAGAGCACACTGCCTCACACTACCATTGTTAAGCACCTGAGGGTGGCACATTGGCAAGCAGCTCCGAGTCCCACACGCTGCCCACCTCAAGGAAGGTCTAGTTCTCCGAGAGCCCAGACAGTGCAGTGTCTGGAGAGGTTTAATTGCAGTGCCATGCTTCATTCCAGTTTTCAACAGAGTTTTAGTCTGTACCTTGAAAGAACTGCGCACTGTGTTGAGTGACTGGCACAGTAATAGTCATCCTACGCCCCTCATGTCTGATGCTGTTCTCATCTCATTTCCCTGCTCAGCTGGGAATCCTCCCATTCATGTTGGAATTTCCACAGAGTCCCATTTCTCACACAGAGGGTAAGAGGCCCTGCTCGTAGGACAGATGGGTTTGTGAATGTCCCAGACTCCTTGGTGGCAGGTTGCCCAGGAAGCCCCTGCCCTCCCTCCTTGGCTGTCAGTCTCAGAGCTGCTCCTTCCCCGCCCCCCCCCCCCCCCCCCCCGCTCCAGCACGCCTTCCTCCGGAAGTCCCACCTCCCCTGTTGGAACGGATAGCTATTCTTTTTCTCTTTTCCTCCCCATCCTTAGTTGTCTTTCATAGTTTCTGGCACTCCTTTGAGAAAAGAATCTTAGGTATTTTCTTTGAGTCTTTGTTTCTGCTCTGGGGGCAAGAAAAGAAGAACCTTACCACACAGGAATCCTTTCACTAACGTCCTTTAAAGACCCATCCATCCTGCGCTTGAAGATGCTCAGTGAGACCACCCTACAATCAAGGGGACAGTTCCACGCATGAGAGACTTGGAGGGTCTTCCTCATGTGAACATGAACTCTGCTAATAGCGACCACATGGAGACTCCTACTACGTCTCCTTTTAAGCTTCTCTGCTCCGGGCCGAGCATCTTCACTTCCAAATCGCTCCATTCATCTCACCAGCTTCATAACCACTCCTTTCTGTCTGATATGATCCTTTGTAAAACGAGATTTCTAGATTGAACACAACATTCTAGATGTGATCAGCTCAGCATAAGGATGCATGCTGAATTTACTTCCTATAATCTTTACACTCATCTCATTTATGCAATATAATTTATAGTCTGGTTTTTCTTCTTTTCCCTGCTACGGTGTACCACTGGATTACATATAATTTATAGTTAACTAAGACGCACTAAATATCTACTAGGAAAGTAAACAATTTAGTCATTCAGATGTTTGGCATCAAACACCATATATTCAAATCTTACCGATGTTCTTTGAAATTAATTTTCCATTTGATTCAGAAATTTAGTCATGTTAGTTTCTCCAACAGTTTGCAATAATTTGAAAGAGTGAAAATTTAAAGATTGTTTTCTAAAAGTAGTTGAATATGTAGTGAATTAGACATTAAGCTTATATTCTAAAAACAAAGTTAGTAGTTGAGTGAAGCAGTGAACATCTATATTGTCTAGAAGAGTAGCCTTAACTTTTCTGTCATAACATACATAACTAATCACGTGGTGAATGCCTTTGCATGAAAGCAATGTTTTATGCAATTCGGGGACAATGGCAGCAAACGCCACTCTTCTGCCTGCCCCACAAGAAAGTAAATGAGAATAAAAATGAGGGAGCCACAACAAATATTATTCAAGATAGTTTATAGACTCAAATGTTTGAGGCATAAAAATACAACGTCTAGAAGAAAACATAGAAGAATATTTTCATTACTTTAAGGCAGGAAAAAATCTCTTAAACAGGACACAAAAAGCATTAACTATTAGAAAGGTTCATAAATTGCACTTCATTGACATTAAGAATTCTTATTTAACAAAAGACACCATTAATAGAGTCAAAAGTCAAGCCACAGTCTGGAGGAATATATTTGTAATGCATCTATCCAACAAAGGCACTTTGCGATAAAAATATCTCGATGAGCCTACAGCAAGAGGTTCACCATCATTAGTCATCTTGAAAATGCAAATTAAAACCACAATGAGATGCTACTATAGCACCAAGTATTGCTGAGGAAGGGCAGTCAGTGGTGTTCTCGTGTCTTTCTGGTGTGAGCATACACTGTTACAAAAACTTTGGAAAATCGTCAGGCAGTAGAAGTTAAAACTAAACATCTGCCCATACTCTGACCCAGGACACCCAATCCTGGGTACATGTCCAAGAGAAATATGCACCTATGTCTCCCGAAAGACGTGCAGAAGGGTGTCCCCAGCAGCTCTCTTCATGGCAACCGGAAAATGAAGACAGCCCAAATGTCTAACAACAGAAGAATAGATCAGTAAATCATGATCTATTTATACGAGGAAATACTGCACAATAAAATAAAGAAGACAAAACTACTGCTGTCTGCAACAACACAGGTAAGTCTCAGGGCCACGATGTTGAGTGACAGAAGTTAGATACCAAGGAGTGTTAACTGCATGACGTCATTTCTATGGAGTTCAGAAATGGGCAGAACTACTCTACGATATTAGAAATCTGAAGAGTGGTTATCCCTGGGGGTGACTGACTAAGAAAGGGCAGATGAGAGCCTTCTAGGATGCTGGAATGTTCTATGACTTAATATCAATGGGGCTACGTAGACGTATGTATATATATGTATAAAATTCATCAAGCAATTCATTTAAATTAGTGCACTTTACTGTATTTATGTCATTCTCTAATAAACAAGTAAAAAGAATGGATTATGGAGAAAAGAAAAAGCAGGGGTGAGACTTACCCAGCTCTGCTCTCACATTAGTATATAGCAAACTGGAATATTAACAAGAGAAATATGGAAGAACTATAAAATCCTAACTTTTCTTCCAACCCCGAGAGAGGTGAGGTCACAAGGAAACCAAGTAGCCTTAAATCCAGGGAAAGGCAGGCCCCCTGAGGAGGGCTGAGATGGGTGTGCTTGCTCATCCCCTGTGGCAGAGCCAAGAAACAGGAGATTCCAGGCACCACGCAAGCGGGTAAGAAAAACTGGGGTAAAAATTGAGAGCATTTCCAAAGGCCGTGTGTGGACTGGCGTGAGAGGCGGACTCCTTGGAAGTCTCCGATGGAGGGGAGATTCGTGCCCACGCACAGGCTTCTTTTCTCAGATGCCCACCAGATGCTCCTGAGAGGTGCTGGGTAGAGGTGGAAACCAAAGATCAGCTCCATGGTGATGCGGGCCTGGGGGATAGGAGGGGCCACGGCCGGAGAGGCACGAAGCCTGCCTGAAGCTTCCTCCTTGGGGAACCAAAGCCTCCTCCTGAGGGAGAGGCAGAGAGAATGCTGCCTACGGGCACAGGTGAAGACTCACTGTGGACAGGGAGAAAATGAAAGAATAACACCTTCTGCCCAGGGAGAGACGCTGGAAACTGCTGGGCCCATGATCCCATATACCATACCAGGAGGAAGGCAGGAAACTCTTCCTTAAACAAGATCCACCAAAGACACAAGGCAGAGATCGGCTGCAAGAGGAGGAAGGCCAGAATGGACAGGGAGCCCCACCCCTTAGACTCAGGCACACAGGGCCGCCTGGAGATGAAGGCTGGGCGAGAACTCTGCAAGCCAGTCGTCAATAGGATGCCATCTTGAAAGCACCAGGGGAAAAACAGAAACTGTGTCTGGAATTCCAGATCCAGCCAAAATATCTATCAAAAACGAAGTCAGAATAAAGACTGTTAAAGGGAAACAAAAGCTAGGAGAATCCAATAGCAGCAGATCATCAGGGAGAAGAAACAGGATACCAGTGAGAAACTTAGACAGGAACTCTGGACATCATTGAAACAGAGTTAATTTTTCTAATTTTTAATCTCTCTAAATGATCACATCTAAAGCAAAATACTAGCCATGTATTCTGGATTTATAGCAGATGTAAGAGTAAAATATACTACAATAGCATAAAAGACTGTAGGGAAAAAATAGAAATAGACTGCTATGTTTTTTATAGTATACGTGTAGCAGTCTACTATTATTTGAAGATATACCATAATAAATCGAAGATGTGCATTGTAAATTCTAGGACAAGCAAAACACTTTTTAAATATTTTGTTTTATTTAGAACAGTTTTAGAGTCACAGCAAAATTAGACGAAGGTACAGAGATATCCCATATGCCCCCTGCCCCTACAGTGCACATCCCCTCTCATTATCCACACGCCCCATCAGAGTGGTACTCTTCTTACAAGTGATGCACCTACCCTGACACATCATTCTTACCCAAAGTCCATCGTTTATATCTGAATTCATTCTTAGTGTTTTACGTTCTATTGTTTTTGACAAATGTATAATGGCACGTATCCACTATTATAGTATTACAGAGTATTTTCATTGCCCTTAAAAGCCTCTTTGCTTTTCCTATTCATCCCTCCTCCCCCAGATCCTTGGCAATCACTGACAATTCTACCATCTCTGTAGTTTTGCATTTTCCAGAATGTCACATGGTTGGAATCATATAATATACAGCCTTTTCAGATTGGCTTCCTTCACTTATTATTGTGGCTTGATAGTTCATTTCTTTTTATCACTGAAAAATATTCCATTATCTGGATGAACCACAGTTTATTTATCCATTCACCTACTGAAGAATATCTTAGTTATTTCCAAGTTTTGGCAATTAAGAATAAAACTGGCAAAATCATCCACGTGCAGGTTTTTGCATGGACATAAATTTTCAACTCCTTTTGGTAAATACCAAGGAGAGCGATTGCTGGACCCCACTGTAAGAGTATATTTGGTTTTGTAAGAAACCACCAAACTGTCTTCCAAAGTGTCTGTACAATTTGCATTACCACCAGCAATGAATGAGCGTTCCTGTTGCTCCACATCCTTGCCAGCATTTGGTGTTGTCAGTGTCCTGGATTTTGGTCATTGTAATAGGTGTGTAGTGTTATCTTGTTGTTTTATTTTGTATTTTCCTGATGACATATGATGTGGAGCATCTTTCATGTGCTTATTTGCCACCTGTATATTTTCTTTGGTGAGGCATCTGTTAAAGTTTTCAACTCATTTTTAAAACCAGTTTTTTTTCTTTTCTGATTATTGAGCTTTAAGGGTTCGTTGTATATTTTGGATAAAAGTCCTTTATCAGATGTGTCTTTTGCAAATATTTTCTCCAGTCCTTGGCTTTTCCTCTCATTCTCTTAACATTGTCTTTCTTAGAGCAGAAGTCTTTTTATTTGAATGAAGTCCAGTTTATCAATTATTTCCTTCACGGATTGTGCCTTTAGTGTTGCATCTAAAAAGTCATCCCGACAGCTATGGTCATGTAGGTTTTCTCCTATGTTATCTTCTAGGAGTTTACAGTTTAGCATTTTACATTTAGGTATATAACTCACTTGGAGTTCATTTTTGTGAAGGTTGTAAGGTCTGTGTTTAGAATCATTTTTTTTTCATATGGATGTCCCGTTGTTCCAACACCATTTGTTGAAAAAACTATCATTGCTCCATTGTATTGCCTTTCCTCCTTTGTCAAACATGGTTGGATATATATATGTGGGTCTCTTTATGGGTTCTCTATTCTGTTCCAATTATCTATTTGTCTATTCTTTCACAAATACCACACTGTCTTAATTACTGTAGAATTATACTAAATATTGAAGTCCAGAGTACTCTGATTTTGCTCTTCTCCTTCAATATTGTGTTGGCTATTCTGGGTCTTTTGCCTGTCCATATAAACTTTCGAATCAGTTTATAAATATCCACAGAATAACTTGCAAAGATTTTGATAGACATTGCATTGAATCTGTAGACAAAGTTGGGAAGAATGGACATCCTAACAATATGCCTATTGCTATTCAAATCTTGGAATATCTCTCCATTTATTTAGTTCTTTGATTTCATTAGAGTTTTGTAATTTTCCTCCTATAGATCTTGCACATATTTTGTTAGCTTTATACCTAAGTATTTAATTTTTTTGAGTTGTTAACGTAGATGACATTGTGTTTTTAATTTCAAATTCCACTTGTTCATTGTTGGTGTATAGGAAATTGATTGTCTTTTGCATATTAACCTTGTATCCTGCAACCTTGCTACAATCACTTGTCAGTTTTAGAAGTACTTTTGTTGATTTTTTAAAAATTTTCTACATAGACCATCACGTCATCTGTGAACAAAGACAGTTTTATTTCTTCCTTCCAAAGCAGTATATCTTTTATTTGCTTATATTATTGCATTAGTTAGGATATCCAATGCGATGCTGAAAAGAAGTGGTGAGGGGGCTATCCTTTCTTTGTTCCTGATGTTAATGGGAAAAATTCCAGTTTCTTATCATTAAGTATGATGTCAGCTGTAGGGTTTTTTTACATATGAAATATTCTTTATCAAGTGAGGAAGTTATCCTCTATTACTAGTTTAGTGAGAACTTTTATCACAAATGAGTGATGGATTTTGTTAACTACTTTTCTGCAGCTATTGATGTTATGTGATGTTTTTGATTTTAGCCTATTGATGTGATGGATTACAATAATTGGTTTTCAAATGTTGAACCAGTCTTGTACACCTGGAATAAATCTCACTTGGTTTTGGTATATAATTCTTTTAATCTATTGTTTGATTTGATTTGCTAATATTTGAGGGGGAGATTGCATCTAGATTCATGACAGATATTGGTCTGTAGAGTTTTTTCTTGCAACATCTTCATCTGGTTTTGGTATTAGGGTAATGCTGAATTAGGAAGTATTCCATTTGTTTCCATCTTCTGAAAGAGACTGTAGAGAACTGGTATAATTTTTTCCTTAAATGTTTGCTAGAATTCACCAGTGAATCCATGCGTCCCTGGCGCTTTCTCTTTTTGAAGGTTATTAATTATTGACTAAATTTCGTTAATAGATATAGGCCTATTCAGACAGTCTATTTCTCCTTGTGTAAGTTTTGGCAGAATTTGTCTTTCAAGGAACTGGTCCATTTCATCTAGGTTATTAAATTTGTGAGAATAGAACTGTTCATAGTATTCCTTTATTATCTTTTAATGTCCATAGGATCTGTAGTGATGTCCTTTCTTTCATTTCTGATATTAGTAATTTTTTATATCTTTCTTTTTTCTTAGGCTGGCTAGAGGCTTATAAATTTCATTTATCTTTCCAAAGAACCAGCCTTTTCTTGTTGTTTTTAAAAAATTTTCTCTATTGATTTCCTGTTTTCAATTTCATTGATCTGTGCTCTATTTATTATTATTTTTTTTTCTTCTGTTTACTTTGGACTTAATTGGTTCTTCTTTTTCTAGTTTCCTGAGGTGGAAGCTTAGATTATTGATTTTGGATCTTTCTTCTTTTCTAATATATTCATTCAATGCTATAAATTTCTCTCTAAGCACTGCTTCCCCTGCATCCCACAAATTCTGATAAGTTGTGTTTTCATTTTCACTTCAAAATATTTTCAAATTTTTCTTGAAATTTCTTCTTTCAATCATGTGTTATTTAGAAGTGTATTGTTTAATCTCCATGTACTTTGGGCTTTTCTAGCTGTCATTCTTTTATTGATTTCTAACTTCATTCTATTATGGTCTGAGAGTAGACATGGTAAGCTTTCTATTCCTTTAAATTTGTTAAGGTATGTTTTCTGGTCCAGAATGTAGTCTATCTTGTGAAATGCTCCACGTGACCTTGAGAAGAATATGTATTATGCTATCATTGGATGAAGTAGTCTATAAATGTCAATTATATCCATGTGATTGATGGTGTTCTTGAGTTCACCTATGTCCTTATTGATTTTCTAGCTACTGGATCTGTCCATTTGCTACAGAGCAGTGCCAGAGTCTCCAACTCTAACAGTGGATTCATCTATTTATCCTTGTAATTCTATCAGATTTTTTTCATGTATTTTGATGCTGTTTTTAGGTGCATACATATTATTGTTAAATCTTCTTTGGAAATTGACCCCTTTATCATTAGGTAATGCCCTTCTTTATCCCTCATAATTTTCCTTGCTTTGAAGTCACCTGTGTCTGAAATTAATATAGGTACTCTCACTTTCTTTTGATTAGTGTTAGCCTGGCATACCTCTCCACATCCATTTACTTTTAATCTATTTGTGTATTTATATGTAAAGTAGGTTTCTTACAGACAACATATAGTTGGGTCTTGTTTTTTGATCTACTCTGACAGTGTCTGTCTTTTAATTGGTGCATTTAGAACATTGACATTCAAAGGGATTATTGATATAGTTGGGTTAATAGCTACCATATTTGTCACTGTTCTCTATTTGTTGCCCTTGTTCTTTTTCCTTTTTTGTCTTCCACTCTTACTGCCTTTTGTCTTCTAATTGAGCATCTTATATGATTCCATTTTCTCTCATTTCTTAATATATCAGATATACTTCTTTTTTTTTCTTTTTTCCTTTTTTCAGTAGTTGCTTTAGAATTTACAATATGCATTTATGACTAATTCAAGCCCACTTTCAAATAACACTTACTGCTTCATGGATAGTGTGAATACCTTTTATTTACAAAATAATCCTAATTCCTCCCTCTGTCCCTTGTACCATTGTTGTCATTCATTTTACTTATATATAAGCATAGATGAGCATGTGTGTGTGTATATATATATATATATTCATACTCAAATACATTGTTATTATAATTTTGAACAAACATCTGTGAGACCAATGAACAATAAGAAAATTACTTTTTTTAACTTTATTTTCACTTATTTCTTCTTCAATATTCTTCCTTTATTTATGTAGATCTGAGTTTCTGACATATTATTTTTCTTCTCTGTGAAGAACTTTTATTAACACTTCTTGCAAGACAGATCTACTGGAAACAAATTCCCTGAATATTTGTTTGTCTGAGAAGGTCTTTATTTCTCCTTTCCTTTTGAAGAGTAATTTCTCAGGGTACAGGATTCTAGGTTGGTGGGTTTTTTCTCTCAGTGTTTTAAACATTTCACTCTACTGTCTTCTTGTTTGTAAAGTTTTTGAGGAGAAGTACAAAGTAATTGTTATCTTTGTTCATCTCTAGGTAAGGTGTGTTTTTACTCTGGCTTCTTTCAGGATTTTTTCTTTATTTTGGATTTTCTGTAGTTTGAAAATTTTCTGCGTAGGTGTAGGCATATAATGGTATTTATATTTATATATTTATATTTATTTAATGGTAGTTTTTGTATTTATCTTGCTTGGTGTTCTCTATGCTTCCTGGATCTGTCGTTTGGTATCCAGCATTAATTTAGGGGCAAATTTTCAGTCTTAATGTTTTCATATATTTCTTCTTTTCCTGTCTCTCCCTCTTCTCCTTATTTTATTCCCATTATGAGTATGTTACACCTTTTGTAGTTGTCCACGGTCCTTGGATATTCTGTTTCTTTCAGTCTTTGTTCTCTTTGCTTTTCAGTTTTGGAGGTTTCTATGGTATACCCTCAAGCTCAGAGATTCTTTCCTTTATTTGTTTTCTTTGTCTACTTTACCCATTAGAGCCCTTAACATATTAATCATAACTGTTTTAAACTCCCAGTCTCATGATGACTGTTATGTCTGGTTCTGATGGCTGCTCTGTGTCTTCAGACTGTGTTCTTTTTGCCATTTGGTATGCCTTGTAATTTTTTCTTGGTGTTCAGACATCATGTACTGGTTAAAAGGAACAGCTGTAAATGAGCTGTTAGTAATGTGGTGGTGAGGTGTGGGATGAGGGGAAGCATTCTACAGCCCTATGATGAGGTCTCAGTCATTAGTGAGCCTGTGTCTCTGGACTGTGAACTTCACAAGTGTTTCTCAGGTGTTTTTCCCCTCTTAGGTGGGAGAGGTTGCCTAGAATGTGCTGGAGTTCAGTGTTCCCCTTCCCTCAGATCAGTTAGTCCCTGGTTATCTAGTTTTTCCTGAGAGTAGCCTTTGTTGAGAGGAACAGAGTGCTCAGGTGTATTTCAAGATGCTTCCTCTTCCCCTCTCTCAGCTGGGAGCACAAGAGGATTTTCTCTGAAGTTTACTGTAAGAATTCAGTAGAGTTCCTAGAAGTAACACTCACAAAAGCATGGGTTTCCCCCTACGACTGAGTCCCCCTGGAGTTTTTAATCTCAGATTTGTCTACTCTGAGCCACTAGCAGTTCCTCAATTACACTTCAGGTTTTCCTATTGCAGCAGTGGTTCCTGTGGAGGTTTCTGCTCATAAGTTTCTGCTCTGGTATACTGTGACTTCTTTTATATCCATCCCTCTGTCTCTCCAATTTGGGGAGTAACAATTTACCCTGTGACCTCACTTCTCTTACCAACCTAAGAAGAGTTGTTGATTTCCCAGTTTGTTCAGCTTTTTACTTGTTAGGAGGAGTGGCAACTTCCAAGCTCCTAACACACAGAACCAGAACCCAGAAGTATCCCTGAAAAAAATTTTTCAGAGTGAGAAATAAAGAGTGATTAGTGGAGATAAAATGAAAACTTAAAACATCTCAAGCTAACAGTGAGCAGAAAGAGATGGGGAGAAAAACAAGAACTGGTGTAGTAGATAGAAAAAAATGAGAAAGCTGCTAGATTTTACTCCAAACACACTAATAGTTATATGTTAAGTACAAATGGACTAAACATACCAATTAAAGACAGATATTCTTAGACTGGATAAAAAAGAAATAGTCAACTATATGGTGTCTGCAAGATATCCACTTTAAATATAAGAATATGGATAGATTAATGTAAAAGGATATAAAAAATGTTATTCGATGTTGACACTAACGAAAAGAAAGTGTGACTATCTTAATATCAGGCAAAGTAAACTTCAAAAAAGGGAAGATTTCTGGGGATAAGGAGGGACAATACATGATGGGAAAAGGGTCAATTTATTTAAAAGACATAAGAATTCTAAATATGTATGCATCTAACAATGGGGCTTCAAACTCAGAGAATTGAAATAAGAAACAGAAAACCCAAAATTACATTAGACTTCTAGTTTTAGGTCCAAGACGTAAGGAGCTTAGAAATCAACGTCCCCAATGTCACTACAAGAGAAAGCTGAACAAACTGAAAATTCACAACTTTCGCACATTGCTGATAGGAACACTAATTGGAAGAGCCACTCTGGAAAACAGTTCAACAGTTTTTCAGGAAGTTAGAGGAAGAGTTACCTTATAATCCAGCAATCCAACTCCCAGATGTTATCCCAGAGAAAAGACAACTTATGTTCACACAGATACCTGTACATAAATGTCTGGCAGAATTATACATAATCGCTTAACTGTAAACAACCCAAATAGCTTTCAATTGGTGAGTGGATAGCCAAACTATGGAATATCCATGCAATGAAATACTATGCAGCAGTAAGTAGGAACGAACTACTGATACACACAAAATGGATGAATCTTAAATGCATTTGCTCAGTGAAAGAAGGCAGACACAAAAGACCACATATTATATGACATTCTGTAAAAGATAAATTATAGAAATAGGCAGTACTTTGCAGGGGTTGGGGCTGGAGTGAAGAATCACTACAAAGGGACACAAGGAAAGTTTTAGGAGTGAAGAAAATGTTCTGTATATTGATTATAGCAGTGGTTCTATGAAAATTTTCATTTTTGAAAAACAATTAAAAAATGTACACTAAAGGCAAATTTTACTTTTGTAAATTATAACTCAATACACTTGATTTTAAATCGATTAACTTGAGCTGTTTTGTTTGCTACAGTTTAGACAAAATTTTAGCCCATTTGTAGATTTTAATAAAAGAGATAAATACAATTTCTGATTTAAAAAGTTGAATTAACAAACCAGAGGAATTACTAACTGGCTGATGTGAAGACTCTTATGCATATTTCACTAATGCTTCATTTAAATGTTTTTAACTGTCCCTTCCAGTCGCCATCGCATCAGCCTGCGTCCCTTACAGGTCTAAGCTCCTTGATTTGATTCCAACTGGATGACGATAGTAAGGAAAGAACACATTACCCACTTGAATATCTGTAAGAAGAGTGAATGTATAGTTTTGTACATACAACGCTTATATATCTCAAACTCCTAGCAATATTCAGAAGCTACAATTTTTTAAAATCCTTGAATTTTAGCTTGGATAAGTGTTGATGCAAAACCAAGTCCACTTTTCATTGCTGCACTCAACAGACAGCCAACCTGTGGTCCATCAGAGAGGGGACTGGAGCAGAAATAGTACACCCCACTGCACTTTCCCCTGCCCCCTTCCTGTGGGTGCCCCCGTTGAGTGAAGCTCGCTGGTTGGTAGGGAACTAAGAACCTCATTGATGCAGTCTTTTACAATCAACCTCACAGGGCACAGAGCTGGACGGGGTAGTGTGTGGATCTCAAGGGACACGTGAAAGATATCCATCAAAATATCCTTCATTGAAAAGAATATTTCAGTTTGATGTGTCAAAATCTACCAGTCTTAGCCCTTATGGCTCACGTTTTTGGAGTCTTAAGAAATCCCTGCACTAAATGCTTTCTAGGATTGCTGTACATCAGTTTTTCAGTGATTGGGGTTTAATTCTCCTTTCCTCTGGATACCTCTGTTATCTATTGGTTCAGACTAGAAAAACAAGTAACCAGGCTTTGATAGGAATGCCTTTAAGGGATAAATAGAGTCCATCTGTCTAATTATTCTGATTAAGGATCTGGAAAGTCTTAATGAAGTAGTGGAGGATGCTGGTATTTCTTCTGTTAATAAGAAAAATGTAACGCAATTTGAAACTCCACAAGAAGCCAAAGGAGAGAGGAATGGCCCCAATATTAGCAGGATGGTTAAAAGCACCAACTTTGAGGCTGGCCTGCTTATGTATAAATTCCAGCTCTAATGGTGAGCTGTGTGATCTTGGGTAAGTTACTTATCTTCTCTACGTTTCCTGCTTTTTTCATCTGTAAGACAAGGTTACAATGACAGCTCTTCACGAGTTAGCACATATCCACTTGTTAGAATAGTGCTGATGTATATTACTGCTGTAGGAGTGCTTTCCATGAAATGAAATATGGCATGCCTTTAAACAACTAATGACATGTTGGAACAGAAATCAATTTGACCTTGATGTTTCAAACATTCTCTTTCAAGGGGCATGGATTTAGTGAAGTAAGTTCACATTTTTTTTTCCACCAGTCCAAACTATCTGGTTTTAAAATAAATTATATAGTCCTAGGTATGAGGTTTGTTATATTTTTAAAAATTTTTTTTAAAAGAACTCATGGATAGATGGGAAAAATGTAAATACTACAATAACTAAATAAAACTATAACGGGATAGCCCACAACTTTGGAGATGAAGGGGTTGGGGGAATCTTAGCATTGCCAGGCCATACCCCCAAGTACAAGCATATTAAGGTCTAGGACTTCAACCTACAAATCTTGGGGGGGACACATACATTCAGTCCATGATCGCATCCAATTTAAATTATGGTGACAACCACCATAATAGCTAAAGATAATACGCTTTGAATGGAAATTGGAAATAAAAAAGAAGTAGTGTTTGCTTTTTAATTTAATGACAATGTATTATTGGAATTATTTTTTTACTATGTACATGTATTGCCCTAAAAATAAAAAGAAATATAATTTAGGAGAAGCACTCCTAATACTGGTTGCTTATATTGTGCAGGGTTATTCCAAGGTTATGTGTTTGAATTGAAGGGAAGACAAGGCAGGAACATTGCTGAAATCACTGTCAAAAGATGGTAAATGAATCAAAAGAGAAAAAAATCTTCATGCATTTTCACAGGGAAATACAGTTTTAAATGTTTTTTTTTTGTTTATAAAAATATATTTTCCTCTTAAAGTTTTTAATCATTAGATCTTTACAAAGGAAAGAAAATAAGAATATTGCCATAATTGAGATATAAGAAAACTTTAAACACAGAGGTTGTTTTTTATGACGCCTAAGGGGAAAATCTGATAGCTATTCAGAACGAGAAGCTGAGTAATGACGATGTGTGCATAGCTTTAAAAATAATTTGTTGGTGCCTATTACAATTTAAACCAGTAACTTCTTACTTCTTTGTGAGATAAATAGCTCCTTTGACTTCCAAATTGCAAGGACAACTTAGGGTCAAGATCAGGTGTCTGGCTGATATGAAATAAACAAGACTGTCAAAATGGCAAAAGAATGGCATGCACCTGCCCCAGATACTCACACAACCACCTATTTCTGGAAGCGTTTGGACTCCAGGGAGTACTCAGATGGTCCAGAGGCTACTTAGTCAACCAGCCCGTTCTGGAGTTAGTTAATTCTGGAATTCATAATTCAATGCACATACAGCTGGTGTTTGAAGCCAGAAGATCTTTAAACTGTCTCTCTACAAGGAACTTTCAGTCCTAGCTCTTCTTGGGAAGACAGAAACACTTCCTTAAAAACAGAAGGAAAAGGAGGCCAAGGTCAAACAGTGTGCGGGGAAGGTAATGGAAATAAACAACCAGAGAGAAAACAGGTCGACTGAAGTTTCTCAGGACCGCACGTTCCTAGGGGCCCTAGGCTGTTATTTGGGTCATAATGCTGAGAATGGCACTTTACTGTGGCTCCCACTATTTTTTCCTCTCCTTCAGCACAGTATAGAACTAAAGAATAATAAAAAAAAATGACTACAATAATTGTAGGCTGTTCAAAGTGAGCTATCATTTACTCTAATATTTTAGAGAGCCAGCTTGGCCTAAAAATTGCCTTCATTTTTAAATTTTACTTTTAATCAACCTAAAGACTTATCTCTGCCAACCATTTCTAGCAGCCTACCTTAAAATCTGTCGATCCCATGGTATTTTCTAGATCAGTGTTTGGTTAATGAAGCGCTATGGCAACAGGTTCTCGTGTTTTTACTTTGAGCTCCACGGCACTGTAGGAGTCTTAAGTTTCCATACGCACATATCCCCACATTTTCCTTGTCACAAGAAATCTGTATTCATTTTAGAGTTGCAGGGCAATTACAGTAACCATCAGATGCCTAGCAGCTACTCAAGGTGACAGCCTGGAAGTTCTAACTTCTCAGGAGGCAACATCATGGCCTCCAGCAGGTGCAAACCCAACAGTGCAAGGGCCTCCTAAGTCGCATCTCACCATGCTAAATGAAGTTTATCCTAACTCATCACTTTCTAAAATTTTTCTGAACACTGCTTAAGAAGATAGATAAAGAAGGAATTGCATAAAAAAAAAAGGAGACACTAGTTACCTTCTGTTTCTTATATATTGAGCCTTATATTGTCAGGTTCCTGCAGGCAGCTTTGGGTCCCCTCACATTTCTGGAACAGGCAGAAATCTTCCCAGTGAGCTCTTTAGAGTCTGAACATCAGAACTTCAATAGCCACATTATGAGGTAATAAATATAATACCGAGGTGGGTCATTTCTTGAAATACCTATCCTTCACATGGCAAAACACTGCCGCAGCTACAACCAAATCAAATTGAAGGGAGAGGAAGAAAACACATATCTTCAAATAACAACCAACAACCAAAGTTATTTCTTCATAGAAGAAATGGACCAAATTGCTGGGATTCCCACAGGTTTTAGTATGAGTGTCCATTTCCGGTTTTTGTTACACTTTATTGCCTCAAAACCTGAATGCACCTGTCTCCGGTGGTGCTCATATTTCCAGCCGTTTCCCAGCGCATCAGGGATAAAGGCGCACCCGATGGTGCCTATTCTATTTCCGCTTTATCACGTCGCTACACTCAGAAGGGCTGAAAGCAATTTAAAAAATAAAATAAAACAATGATTTCTGCCGTCTGAAACCTGCTTTGAAGACTCACATGAAAATATGGCGGGGGGGAGATGAAGGTAGATGGAAGAACAAAAACACTTCTACTTAAAATGTTTCTACCTGTTGGAATAGAAAATGCACTTTAATTGCAAAAGCACCTACACCACACAGACCCCAAGGCTAAGCAGCAATTGGGATTTGGCTATTTAATCCCAAATTTCACTTTAGGATTCTTGCCAGGACATTCTAATTAAGCTATTTTCCAAACAGGTTGCTTCACTGGATACCATGAGGCCCTCCCTACTCCATATGATGACAATGACAGTGCTTTTTCTTTCGCCTGCTCATGTAGCGTTCATCGTCCTCTACTGAGCTCCCCACTTTCTTATCTGACTCCTGCCTCGCCTCACATCTGTTTCTTACCTGTCCCCCAAGGAAATTCCTTTGAGGCGTTTGGTTTTCTTCCCTGAATCCTAGTGGCTCTTTATAGTCCCTATTGTCATGGTACACCTTGCCCTTCCACTTATGCAGCTTATAGAACTATTCATGAAGTCACAGACCTAAAGAACATTACAGTTGTGATCAAGTAGGACAATCAGAGCTCCTAAAGTCAGGAGATTGGCACGTTGGCGTTCCAGCCATCAGCGTAGTGTGTGTATGACCATGGGCATCTTACATAGCTTTTCCGACTCGCGGTTTTCCCATTTATAAAATGGGGCACAGAATTCCTGTATGAAATGAGATAACATATGTGAATCCCTCAACGTTCAGCTAAAAGGTCTTTTTCTCAAAACAGGCTTCCATGATTTTTCCAGGTCCTACCTCCCCTCTATGCTTCCAAACCATGTTCCAAACCAGTACCAACTCTGCTATGGCAGGATTACGTTCTGCTGCAGTTTTTTGTGTATGTGCTTTCCTACGCGGTAGTTAATATCTCAAAGACAAGGACCTGCCTTATTTACATTTGTGCTTTTCTCCAAGGGAGGAACATAACAAATAGTAAGCACCTAATAACAGTAAGTACCTTATACACTTGATAAACGAATAAAAGCTCATTGTAAACCATAAAGCACCATATAAACATAAGGCGTTACTAAAGACACAACTGGAAGAGCCCTTACTATGATTTATGACATCTTTATTTTATAAATGAGGGAACAAAAGTGGTACAAAGAGATGAAATGTCATTACTACATCCCCTGGTTAGTTCTGATACACCTGAATCTAGAGCCAGATGTCTTGACTTTCAATTCTTCTCTCTCTCCACAACTTCCGTCCTATATTTACTTCCATGTACACCATCATCTTCTTAAACCTAACGACTATGTAATCTATTTCTGTATAAACTGTCGCCATTTCAAAAATGCTCAGTAAATGTTCAACAATAACAATTATGATAGTTATTGTGATGATTTTGATGATGAAAAATTATTTGGGATGATAATTTGGGACTTTCAAATACCCACTTAAACTAGCATATACATGTAAACCATTGCAACATGCTTGCTGGAATAAACAATAATGTGGGCCTTTCTTTTGAAAAAGAGAGAATTATCAAACAAAATTCATATTTGTGTTACCATGCTTCATTGTATTTTATTTTTAAATAAATGTCTATATTGTTTTATAAAATGATGCTTGCATCCTGCTTGTGGAATTATAGGCGACTGGATAATCTGAGCTCCTTTTCCCTTATGAGAGAGCTAGATCCTGGGGAAATTACAGCAAAGTTATTTTTAATGGTTTATTGAGCTCAGTGGAAGAGAAGAGACATCTCCAAGGAAAAACAAAACAAATGATAGAAAACCCTGATGACTGAGAATTAAATAAACATAAAATCAAGGTTTGTTCTAGAGGTAAATGCTTTCACTAGCTGCTAGGAAACTCTTCTCTGGGACCACAGCAAAGCTGAGGGCAGAGGAGGGAATAGCCCAGAACTCTCACATTCACTCCTAAATCAACATCTTCCAAGGAGCCTAATGTGACCCTAGGTCGGCAGCACTTACTGATTCCCAGAAGCAAATACAGATTTCTCTTCTAGAGGAAGTCAACTCCAATTTAGGCCTCAGGATTTCCACAAGTTGTGTGCAATAACACGAAAGCAAAATCTTACCACTGGTGAGAGTTAGCAGAAACAACAATTAACAGACCCCTATGGACTACAGATATCACAGTAATCAATGGGGAATAGGAAAGTATGAAAGGTTTAAGGATATAAAAGTTTGAATTAAGTAAGATTTTAAAAAGAATCAGAGACAAGATACCATGTCCTAGAATTCTTGAAGAATTAAGTAGAATTATTTAGAAATGAAAAATTTAACTATTGAGATTAAAAACTCAGTAGATGGTTTAAACTTCAGGACAGAAACAAAGCAGAGAATTACTGAATTGAAAATTGGACATGAAGTTACCCAGAATACAGCACAGAAATAAAAGAAAATTGGAAATATTCGAGTTAGGAGAAATACAAGGTAGAATAAGATGAAATTGGAGCCTCAGAGGGAAGAATAGAGAATGAGGACGAGGCATTACTTGAAAAGAAAATGGATGAGTGTTTTCCAGAAGTGATGAAAGAAAGGAATTCACTGATAAAGAAAGCTCAATGTAAACGATGCAAACAAACGGTGTAAATCTGAAAAGACATTTACGCCGGATACACATGAATGAAAGTGAAGATCCTCAGAGAAGAAAATCCTGAAGTCAGCCAGAGAGAAACGAGAAATCACTTACATATTCACAAGAGCAGGATGAAAGCAGGTTCCTCCAACAACAAAATAAATCAGAAAAATATTAGGATATTATTTTCAAATTCCCGAAATAATTTAACTGCTTAAAATCAAAACTAAATTTCAAGAACAAGGGAAAAAAGTAAAACTATTTTAATTGATCAAAAACAGAGAAAATCTGCTACCAACAGACCTACAATGAAGTAAATTTTAAAAGATGTTATCAAAGGAAGAGAGGAAATGATCCCAGAAAGAAAAGAAGGAGAAATGGTGACCAAAGAAATAAGTATGCATGCAGGTAAATCTAAAGAAACACTTTTGTATAAAATAATACTAATGTTTAATAGTAGGGCTTAAAAAACAGTTCCAAGAGACACTAAAGCAAACTAGACTTAGAAGTCATTGTTTTAGCCACTATATGTTCTGAATATTTTGCAACATATTGAAGAATACATTATTAATTAAGGCACTTCTTTTGGTGTATAGTCCTATAAGTTTTAATACATGTATAGATATTTGTAACCACAACTAAAAACAGGATAAACAATTCAAAAATTGCCAATAAATTCTCTCATCCTATCTCTTTGCAGTCAGACCCATCCTGCTGCCTCTACATCCTGGCAACCATTATGTTCTTTATCCTTACATTTTTGCCTTTTCTAGAATGCCATATATCTGGTATCACATAGTAGGTAACTTTTCAAGATGAACTTTTTTCACTCAACATAATGCAGTTGAGATTCATCCGAGTTATTGTGTGTATGAATATTTCTCCCTCTTTCTTGCTAAATAGTGTTCCCTTGCATGGATGTACTCGTGGTTTATCTATTCACCCACTGAGACATATTTGGTTGTTTTCAATTTGGTTGCACATGAATAATTCTGCTCTAAACATTTGTGTACACGTTTTGTGTGAGCATACATTTTCTTTTCTCTGGGATAATACTTGAAAGTGAGGTTGCTGGTTCATAGGGTAAAGATATGTTTAACTTCATAAGAAACTACAAACTTTTCCACAATAGCTATACCATTTGGCATTAACACAAGCAATGCATGAGAGTTCTAGTTGCTGCGTATCCTTGTCAGCACTTGCTATTGTCTGTATTCTTTATTTTAGCCATTCTAATAGATGTGTAATGGCTTCTCAATTGTGGCTTTAATTTGAATTTCCCTAATTACTAATGATGTTGGAATCTTTTTGAAACCTAGGGCAAAGGAATTAAAGTTTCCCTGGATTAGGGTGAAACCCTGCCTGTACCCACAAGGTTAACATAGGAAACAAAGTAACCAAAGTTTCTGGGCTTGCCTGGCAAAAGAGCAGGAGGACTGCTGATAAACAGAGTAGCTTGCTGGTGCCTGAATAAGCATCTTGCAGGAGCATTGAGCAGCTAAAATGACCCATTGTAAGCTTTACACATCACAGACTAAAAATGCACTGCATGCAATGCATAGAACCCACTCCCGAATTTGCACATGGCACTCATGAAGAAATAGGAAAGCCAATCACCCCTGCACAGGGGACTCCTAGAACTTTAGCCCCCAAGGTCACATGCTCCCGTCCCCATCTTACTCACACAATCTGTTTGGAAAGACACTTAGAACTGCACTAGGCAAGCTAATCTGTAGCCAGTAGAAAGAATAACTTGTTAGCAGAAAACTTTTGTCCTCTGCCCAAACTATTCCTTCTGTCCCAGATGAAGAAGTAACTGAGGTTTTGTCAGATTCCTCAGCAGCTTCAGAAAGGCACCCACATTCTGCAGACATCCATCACCAGACATTTCAGAGCCCCCTCCACAACCTTGTTTGCCTTATAGGATATTTCTAAATCAGTTCCCCTTTAAGACACTTTTCTTAGGATGATAGTCCACCATCTTCTGATTTGCTAGCTTATCGCTTATTGAAGCTCTTTCTCTACCACTGCCTGCTTGGCCTTTAGCTTGCGGTCAGCAGGTTGAGCCCTTGCTTGGTAACGTTTATGTGTTTATTCATCACCTATATATGTTTTTGGTGAAATTTTTGTTGAAATCTTTTGGTCATTTTTTATTGTGATTTTGTTTTCCTATTGAGTTTTAATGATAGAGTCCAGATACAGGTCCTTTGGTGGTTATGCAACTTGTAAATAGTTTTGCCCAGTCTGTGACTTTCTTCTCAGTCTCTCTTTATGATGTTCTTCGTAAAGCAAAATTTTTTAATTTCTAATATTGATCAAATCCAATTTACAGATTATTTTCTTTTATGTTTCATATTTTTGGTGTCATGTTAAAACTCTTTGGCTAACCCATGGTTATAAAGAGTTTCTTCTATGTTTTATTCTAAAAGTGACATAGTTTTATGTTGTATATTTAGATCTATGATTCATTTTGAGTTAATTTGTATAAGGTGCTAGATTTAGGTTGAGGTTCATTTCCTTGTATATAGATGTCCAATTGTCTCAGCACCATTGGGTGAAAGACTATTCATTCTTCATTGAATTGTCTTTGCCTCTTTGTCAAAATCAATTGACCATATTTGAGTGGATCTGTTTATACTCTCTGTTCTCCTCCACTGGTCTATGTGTGTCTCTTTTCACTAACTCGACACTCTTTTGATTATTGTAGCTTTAGAGTACACCTTAATATTAGTAAGATAAACCTTCTATTTTGTTCTTTTTCAAAATTGTTTTAGCTCTTCGAGTTCTTTTACATTTCCATCCACACTTTGGAATCAGCTGTAAATGCCTACAAAGAATCCCGCTTGGATTTTGATTGCGATTGCAATGAACCTACAGATCAATTTGCAGAGAACTGACATTCTAACTATATTGAGTCCTCCAATGTATAAACATGGCATGCCTCTCCATTTTTTAAGGTCTTCAATTCCTTTTATCAGCATTTTTTTTTAGTTTTCACAGCATACACCCTACATATAATTTTCTTAGGCTTATAACCTAAATATTCCATTTGGAGGGGAGATATTGCACACGGTACTCTTTTCTAAATTAATATTTCCAGTTGTTTATTGATTGTTTATAGATATAAAATTGATTTTATATGTTGACCTCGAATCTTGTATCCTATAATCTTTCTATATCCACTTAAGTTCTAAGAGGTTTTTGCTTTTTGTTAGAATATTTGAGATTTCCTATGTAGACAACCAGGTCAACTGCGAATAGGGATAGGAGTGGTTTCACATCTTCCTTTCTAAAAGGGCATTCTTTTTCATTCTTGTTCTTTTCTTTTACCTTATTGCACTTGCTAGGACTTCAGTGTAATATTAATTGGGAGGGGTAAGACTGAGCATCCTCATCTGGATATCAACCATAGGGGAAAAGAAATGTCTTCATAATTATTATGATATTAGCTATGAATTTTGTGTAGATGTCCTTTATCAAATTGAGGAATTTCTCCTCTGTTCTTCAGTTTTCTGAAAGCTTTTATTATAAGTGGATGTTAAGTGCTTTTTGTGTATCTATTGAGATAATCATGCCATTTTTCTTTTATCCCTGTTGAAAGATACATCATATTGATATTTGAATGTTGCTAATATTTGATAATATTTGAATGTTGAAACAGCATTGTAAAACTCTAGTACAATATCACAAAGTATTTATATTGATAGTGATACAATCTACTAATCTTATTCAGATATCACTAGTTTCAATTGTACTCTTGTCTCTCTGTGTCCATGTGTGTGTCTCTGTGTCTCTGTGTCTGCAATTTTATCATGTGTAGTTCGTATATCCAGCCACACAATCAAGACACTGAACTGCTCCATGTCTGCAAGGATGCCTCACGTTGCCTTTATAACCACGCTCCCATTTCGTCCCCCTTCCCGCCCTATCCCTAATCCTTGGTAACTACTAATCTGGTCTCATTTCTGGAACATTGTCATTTCAAGAAAATTATGTAAGTGGAGTCATATGGTTTGTAACCTTTTGAGATTGGCTTTTGTACTGAGTTCGATTCCTTTGAGGTTCATCTACGTTAAGTGAATCAGTGGCCCATTCTACCTCATTGCTGAGTAGTGTTTCATGGAATGCATGGGCAACAGTTTGGTTGACTGTCCACTCACTGAAGGACAACTGGATTGTTGTCAGTTTTCAGCTATCACTAATAAAGCTGCTATGAACATTCATGTGAAGGTATTTTGTGAACGTAAGTTTTCATTTTTCTGGAATATATCCCTAAGACTGCAATCGCTGGGTTGGGTTTCATGTTTTAAAAGAAACTGTCAAACTATTTTTCAACACTGGCTGTATCATTTTACATAACAACAGCAGTGCACGAATGATCGCTTTTCTGCCTCCTTGTCAACATTTACTAATATCACTATTTTTTATTTTATCCATTTTGATAGGTGTGAAGTGATATTTCATTGTAGCTTTTTTTTTTTTTTTGAGGAAGATCAGCCCTGAGTTAACATCTACTGCCAATCCTCCTCTTTTTGCTGAGGAAGACTGGCCCTGAGCTAACATCCGTGCCCATCTTCCTCTATTTTAAATGTGGGATGCCTGCCACAGGATGACTTGATGATCAGTGCCACGTGCGCACCCAGGATCCAAACTGGTGGACCCTTGGCTGCCAAAGCAGAACGTGCGAACTTAACCGCTGTGCCACCGGGCTGGCCCCTCATTGTAGCTTTAACGTGCACTTCCCAAACAGCTAATGATGTTGAGCATCCTTTCATGTGCTTATTTGCCATCTGTATACCCTCTTCAGCAAAATATCTCTTCACATCTTGCCCATTTTCTAATTAGACTTTTTTTTATTGTTGAATTTTGAGAGTTCTTTATACACGCTAGACGCAAATGCTTTGTGGGATATGTGATTTTCTACCAGCATGTAGCTGTGTTTCATACTCTTCCAGGGTCTCTCAAGACTCCAGTTCAACCCAAGAAGACTATCTAGCCCCCTTGTATCACTGATCTGGAAGTGGAGAATGCTGGGCTGTGCTCCCTTCTTCCGTTGTGTGGGGGACCCTAAGACACCGTCCTCCTCTATTGTCCCTCAAGTCCTTGGGTCCCTAGCCAGGTTGTTTTCCCCTTTCTCCTTCTGGCATGTTCCCTTGGTTGTCTCTTGCATTATTTCCAGGCTTCATATTTTTGTTAGCTTGAAGGAGCATGGAGAGACAAGTCTATGCCATCTCGTCTGGATAGAAGTAGGTCATTCACTTTTAGTGTGATTGATTAGGTTAAAAGCTACCACTTTACTAGTTATTTTTGACTTCTTCCATCCTTCTTTGTTTCCATATTTTCAATTTTTCTTCCTTCTCTTGGGTTAATTGAAAAGTTTTTGTGATTGCTTCTTATATCCTCTGTTGACATTATTTATATCTCACTTTTTAAAAAAAAGATGATCATCAATTCATCACACTCCACTTGCAAATAATAGTATATGTCTTCACATGTAGTATAACAACCTTACAACAGCATAGTTCCAATTATTGTCCACCATCCCTCATTCCTACTGGTGTCTGACTGCGACCATCCCAGGTAAGCAAGTGACAAGTCTTTCTTCCTAAGCTGTTAGTCTCTTCAATCTTGGGTGAGTTGTCTGCTCTGCATCTTCAGTTCTCCAGTGAATTAAAAAGAAAGTTATGAATTTGAAGCTCACTTGGATTTTTTTCATTGTAAGTTTGGTAGAAACATTCTTTCCAGCTCATTACATCTCAGTGCAGAAACAGATTTTTAAATATTAAATTGTTTCATCATGATGTATTTGCCCATTCATATATTGTTGTATTTGATTTGTTAAAATCTTGTTAATGACTTTTGCATTTACAACCATGAGGTAAAATTGATCTGTATATTTCTTTCTTATAATTTTTTTATCTGGTTTTGATATCAGCTTAATGCTGATCTCATAAACTGAATTGGAAAGTATTCCCTACTCTTCCATTTTCTGAAAGATTTTTGAGTAATTATTATTATGTTGAATAGAATTTAGCAATGAAGTCATTTAGATCTGGAGTTTTTTTACGGTCAAGATTTTTAACTATAGATTAAATTTCTTTCGTATATATAGGGCTATCGAGATTATCCATTTCTTCTTCAGTAAGTTTTCATAATTTTTACATTTCAAAATATTTATCCATTGCATCTAACTTGACAAATTTATTGGCATAAAGTTTTTTCACAATGTTCCCTTATTATTCTTTTAAAGTATATAGAATATCTAGTGACATCACCTCTTGTATCCTTGATGTTGATCATTGTTGGGTTCTTTCTTTTTTGATCCTATTACTATTCCTTAACTGCTGTAGGGTTTGTAGTAATGCCCTCTTGTTCACTGCCAGCATGATAATTTGTATGTTAGTTCCATGTTTTTCCTTTTGGTTTATTGTGGCTAAATGCATCTCAATTTTTTTCTTTTCATGGAACCAACTTTTAGTTTCATTGGTTTGTTGGTCCATTTTAAAATTTATTTATTTCTGCTCATATCTTTGTCATTTCCCTCCTTCTACTTACTTAAAGCTTAATTTTCTCTTCTTTTATTTGACATTTTTCCAGCTTTATTGAGATATAATTGACATTGTGTAACATTGTGTAAGCTTAAGTTGTACAACATGATGATGTGATACATATACTCATAAAATGGTTATCACTATACAGTTAGGTAAGGTTCCATCTTAGTGCGGAAGTTCAGGTCACTGATTTGAGACTTTTGTTCTTTTATAACATAGGCATTTAACACGATAAATTTTCCTCAGAGCATTCTTTTAACTGTGTCACACACATTTTGAAATGCTGGTTTTTATTTAATTCAATTTGAATTATTATCTAACTTATCTGGAAATTTCTTCTTTGGCCCATAAATTATTCTGACATGTGTTATTTCGTTGGCAAATACTTAGGGATTTTCCACCTATATTTTTGTTTGGTTTCTGATTCAATTCTATTGTGATCAGAGAATACACTGTGCATCATCTCAGTCTTTTAAAACTTAGTCTTGCTTTCATTGCTACTATTAGTCATTTGTAATTGTGGAGAGATAAACCTTGGCTGGGGTTCCCAGTGTTCCTGAAAAAGCTCCAGCTTCCTGACACTCTTCTTGTACCCTGAGAATTTGATCCATAGTCATGCATCTAATAAATCGCTCAGATCCAAAAAAGGTAATAAAACTTCTCTTATCTTTTTAAGAGAGCCAAACAGTTACAGACTAAAGGTCTCCAAGGATGAGTGAATCCCAGGACACTGGAGACATCTCTAGGTGATAAAACCCGAGACACACAGTCTACTGGCCCTTGGAGAGATCTATCTACACAAAAGGACTGCAGTAAGGATGAGACCTTTTAGAAAGGAGGGAAATAGCTACCTCCCTTCACTTCATAAGCAAAATAATCATTTATTCTAGCTCTTCACTGTATTAGTTTCCTAGAGCTGCTGTAATAAATTGCCAGAAACATGGTGGCTTAGACAACAGAGACTTGTTTTATTCTGTTGTGGTTCTGGGGCTAGCGGTATGAAATCGAGGCAGGGCTGCGCTCAGTGTGAAGCTCTTAGGGAGTGTGTCTCTTGGCTTTGCTGGAAATCTTGGCTTACAGAGGCATCTCCCCAGCTGCTGTCTGCATCTTCACATGGCCTTCTCCTCTTCTCCCTCCACCTCTGTGCACTTCACCTCTTCTTATAATAACACCAGTCATACTGCATTAGGGCCCACCCTAATGACGTTGTGTTCACTTGATCATCTCTAGAAAGGCCCTATTTCCAAAGAATGTCATAATCACAGGTACCAGAGGTTAGGACATCAATATGTCTTTTTGGGAGGTCAAAATTAAACCTACAACAGATGACTCCCGGAGGTTTCAAATTTAACATGTCCAAACTGAAATTCTGATATTCCCAACTGAAAATATCCACCAGTCACCTTCCTCTTCTCATTTGATGTCAAGCTTACCTACCAGTTATCCACGTCAAACATCTTGACATCATCTCTGACTCCTCTCTTTTTCTCACATGGCATAACTAATGTCTAAGAAATCTTGTTGACTATCAGACCTCACCACTTCCATTGTCACTGCCTTGGTTCAAGGCATCATATTTATAATTGTTTCAAAATGTTAATTGTGTCCCTGTCCTATAACTTATATAACTAGTCTCCTAATGATTAATTTTGCCCCAATTTTTCACTATTATAAAAAACCTTGCAAGGATCATCCTCATGCAAACATTTTTGTGCCCTAAAGCACTTATTTCCTCCAAGTTCAATCCTAGAAGCGGGGCTGCAGAGTCAAAGGCAGGCATGTTTTACATTTTGTTTTATCTCGCTCAATTGCCTTTCAGAAAGCTTTTCTGAACAGGTCCCTTTTAAATGATCAGTAATTCACTGCTAAGATACACTTGTTTCACTTTGTGATATGGGTATTGGTTTTTGAAAAAAGTCAAGCCATTTGCTTCTGAGATTTACTTTAAACTCACATTTATAGTGTGCCCACAAGGCACTACGCACGGCTATAGGCCCAGGTTCCTGCCCTCTTGGAGCTTCAGATCTACTTGGGAAGACAGACTATAAGGAATAAACATATATACACATGAACTCTATGGTAGATTGGAAGGTGGTGTTTACCCTGGGAAGAAAAGACCAGGGTGGGGGCCAGAGCGAGGGAGCTGCAGGCTCAGCTGTAGGTGGAGGGGCGGGACAGGTCCCATGGAGAAGCCGATAACTGGGCGCAGGCTTGGAGGAGGGCTGAAGTTAGCTCTGCCGCCACCTAGGGGAAGAACACTCCAGCAGAGAGAATACCAGGACAAAGTTCCCGAGGCAGGAGCATCCCTGGTGTGATCAGGAGGTGAGAGCAGATAGGAGTGAAGCCAGAGAGGCAGCGCCCTGAAGGGTCAGCAGGCTGGGGAGGCAGCGGAAGGGCTTTGCTTCTCCTCTGTGACCTGGGGCCCTGGGGGTGTGGAGCCAAGAGGGACCTGAGCTGGGTCACTTTTCGGAATAGCACAGAGGATAGACTTTCGGAAGCCGAGGTGCAGGAGATTTCCAACAGCTTGTTCCTCATTTCTTTAACCAGAAGTGCCTTTAATGATCATTATTTCTATCAACGTTATACATATTCTTTGAAAAAATGGAAGCTTTCTCTACTGTACTCCTCATTTCTTTCTGAGCTCTCACAAGAACTGCCTTTAACATCCATATTTCTACCAACGGTCTCTTCAATGCAATTTGGGCTTCTCCTATTACACTTCGCAAAATAATTCTTCCATCCTCTAACCATTATGCAATTCCTTAGCCATTTCGATATTTTTAGGTATTTGTTACAGCAGCACCCCACTCTTGGTACCAAACTCTGCCTCAATCAGGGCACTACTAGAGAAACAGAACTAGCCATGTGTATGTGTGCGTGTGTATATTAAATATAAATATGTATATATCTTTACATAATATATGTATAGAGAGAGGCTGACACGATCATGGGAGCTGGCTAGTCAATCAGAAATCTGTAAGTCAGGCTGTGGGCAGCAAACTCGCAGACAGAGCTGACACTGTGGTCCATGAGCAGAATTTCTTCTTCCTCAAGGAAACCTCATTTTTGCTTATAAGTCCTTTCATGCGATTGGATGATGCCCAACCACATTATGGAGGATAATCTACTTTATGTAAAGCCAGTTGAAAAGTAACTTCACAGAAATGCCTGGATTAATGTTTGATGGAATAACAGGGAACTACAGTCTAGCCAATTTGTCACATGAACCAGCAGTCACTCTCACTACGGGCTGTCTGGCCATTTGTGTGGGAAGAATTCCCACCAGTTCTCATTGCATTGCCTTAGGGATAAGGACTAGGGGCAAAAAGGGGCTATTGGAGTTATTATTTACTGTGAGGCATTTCATCAGAAACCTGTCTCCGATCCAGAATGCCTCATGTGTGAGTTCAAGATAAAATTAACGAAGATGAATATTAAAAACCCAACAGTAATATAATAATAAAACCATAAATTTTAAGGGAAAGTTTTACTAGTTTAATTAAATGTTGCAATTTTTGAGAACACCTTCCAAAACATGCATCAAGAATTTATTGCTACAACTCACTTGAAAGTTTCAACATCTGTTGACTGTGGATAAAATTTGTCTGTACTCACTAGACTGTTAATATAAAATTATACTATGTGGTGTATATTATCCAGTTATGGAATAGTCAAAATGACTGCTTGATATACTTTAGTTCCTTCATCCATGTCTTTTCTTCTATCACCTTATATTTGTGTTTTTGTATTGAGTTAATATTTTTATTAAATTCTTCTATAATGAGAAGCACATAAATATATGGGTTGTTATTTCTTTAATTTTTTTTTCCAATTGGGTTCTTCTCATAGGTTTTACATGTTTTTCTTTTATTTCATTAGCTAACTGATTAATTATGGTCTTTAATATATTTTTATTTTATTTTGGCCTTGGGAATATAGCAATGAAGATATCAGAGAGGACCCTGCACTTCTGGAACTTAAATGCTTGTCCTGAGAGGCAGATGATCAAGCCAACAAAACATCCCATTGACTGTCTCTTTCAGAAGCCCGTCTCGCCCAATCTGGAGGTCATTCCAAGCCCAGCGAACTTACCTTGAAACACACTTGCCATGGAAGATGGCAGGTTCAGAGTCCTTCCTACTCATGCTAACATCCCACAGGTGTAAAAGGGACCTTTCCTTTAAGGGTTTTCTCTCTTGGTTTTACTCAGGGCCACCTTTTCCAAACTATAGGATATTGTGAGAAGTCTTAGAATTTAATCAATTGATCTTCTGAGTTCTGCTTTTTGGAGGCAGCAATAGAATTAAAATGTTCACCTGACTGATTTGAATTTTCGGTTTCTTATCTACCACTATCCCATATACTTGAATTGTTGTTGATGGCAAATTTTTACCTGGTTTTTAATTTTATGTATCAATTTTCCCCTTTACATTTAATTTGTGTATGTGTATTTTGCCCCATTGTATCCATTTTTCTTAGGTTTTGCATGAGTAACATTCCGTGATAGGGCTTCATTTTGCCATCTTCACCTGAAAATCCAGCACTTCATTTAAAATAGTTACCTTAATGTCTCCAAGAGCAAAATCTCTTGATATTCTTTAATAGTGATCTTTTTTGTCTTCCCACGGTGTCCAGAGGCATTCAAACAGATGATCCTATCTGTCAGCTTCACACAACCATGTCTGTAGCCTCCAGATGAGTATCTGAAATCAATAGGGAGGGAATTGTGGTAATTAAATTATAGCACTTACATATAATTACACTTATGTAAAAAATATCCACCCCTACTCAGAGCTGCTCCTGCATATGATAGACATAAATCTTTGCAAATGATCTCCTTGGGGGTGGGGAGGGGAAAGAGCGTTAATCTTTAAAATTATGCCGGGAAAAATTAGGATACTGGAACTATTTCGCTTCAGAGAAATCATTTGATTCAAAGTCCAGCTTTAAGCAGGTTCATTTCAGTAATTTTTATCTTTGAAATTAATTTGGATGTGATTCTTTCTGCAAAGCCGTATGACGAGGAAGCGGATCTCTGAGGCTGAGGATTGAGAAAAGCTGGCCCTTGGAGTTGGGCAGTGGGTCCTGCACCCTCGTATCATCGGAAGCACACGTCGTGTCACACTGTGCACCTAGTAAGTGTTTAATCAATGAACTATACTTGTTTGAATAAGGTAACTAATTGACATCAAAAAAGGAGCCGTGCTCCCCCAAACATTCAGTAACATAGCTGAGATGATTACTTCGTGTTAGAACAGATTGATTTGCAGACTGGGCGTTTACTACCTGAGATATTCAGAAGGCCCCAGGCTGTGAGGCTTTGCAGGAAGGCTGGCTTCAGGGTCGGGCTGGGAACCATCCCATTGGCAGCTGGTCCTAGATTGGAGAGATGGGCTTCAACGAGCTGCTCAAGGGGGAAGGACCCTGTGGCGCCATGGCGTCAGAAGCAGTTTGGGCCTAAAAGACTTCTTAACTCACAGAACTTTAACCTTGAGCTCTAAAGGAAAATCCTTAAAAAATCTGTCCCAGTTTAATGGCAGTTCATTTGTCTCAGTTTATGATAAATTCAGTCAAAAGCTAGTACAGATTTAGGTCACTAAGAGAATTAGAGTGATCACTACAAGGGTAGTGAACATTTGTCCAATTGTATGCAGTGGGCCACCCACTGGAAGGTATGCCTGGCCAAGGTCCTGGCTGAAGGCGTCCTTCACTGTGTGCTAAGTTACCACGTCTGCAACGGTGGAGAGTGGGAAACACTTCACACGGAGATCGACGGAAGGAACCGAGGGGAAAACTGAGAGACTAAGGATGGCAGTGTCCATGACACATCTTTCCAAATAATTGGTGCTCTGTCCACAGAAGTTAGGATAGTTAGTTTCCGTTGCTTCAAACAGATGAGCTGAAAGCCAAGAGTTTTGGTGTCGCAGTTCCCTGCTCAACATGAGGACATCCTCCTTGTGAGTTAGACTTGCCTGATGGAATAGTCTGCCTTGAAAGCGGCGAGCTCCTACAAGTGTGGCACAGAAGAATGGAAAGCGTATATCTACTAACCTCTTTAAAGTTCCATGACTTAAGTAGCAGAGAAGGGGTCTATTTCCCCACAAACTTGTGGAGGAACTCTCTGTGCTGGGTGGAGCTTGATCTGGATGTCCAATAGTGTGTCTCTGAAGGCTAACTCTTGATGACTTTATGTAATTTCCCCTTATTTTTCTCTTTCCAAACGTTTTTTAAAATTTAACTCATTTCCTCTCATTCTTGAATTTATCTTTCCTCTTCCTGTTCTTTAAGTTGTTGCTCAAAATTTATCACCTCTTTCTCTCCTCCATTTTCACAGACAAATCATATTCCATTTCAATACGCTTCAAGGAATGTTGTTTAATCAAATATTGATGCAAACATTTGATCATTGATCAGTGCCTAGGAACAAAAATCTTACAAAAATCTTTGCAAGTTTTAAGTTTTAGCAAGATGGTACATGTTGTACTAGGAGTGAAATATTTTGCGGAGTATGCCAGATCTGAGAGTGTTTGTTTTTTACGGTTCCTCTCGTAACCTCTTCAAGCTGCTGAAGTCGGTGATGAAATGAGAACGGGCCTGGCAGATGTGGCCTGGACTACGTTTCTGAAAAATACTCAAACTCGTCTTCCGACTACAACGTAAACCGGTTTTGATAATGCATACTGGTGTCTGCGGAGCGCTTCCAGCTACTTCTCCCTCTCCTTTCATTTGGTTGTGATGTGACTTTAATCACTTCATGGTGCAAATCACTCCCCTCAAATTAGTAACCATACACATTTCATTTGGTTAAATTTTCTTCTTGTAATGAAATTTTCCTATCCAGGTATATCCTTAACTGTTCAAACAATTCTCACGTATTTGCTAATTCATACTTTAGAAAAATAGTGACTGAGCGTGGGCTCTGCACCAGCACACTGTGGACGCGTGGCTGAATAAAACAGAGCCCTTGTTTTGGAGGAACTGGCAGACTCACGCACAGACATACAGACAAAACATTTGGTCCTCAGCAAACAAACCCTGAGTTTGGCAAATAAAGGGTTCACTGAGTTGAATCAGCACTGGCAATTTTGGTTCCATCGGGAAGGCAATTCCAATGTGCAAGTTCAATTGTCAATACCTGCTGATGATTTGGCGTTTGGGATAAGAATTCCACAGTAAGCAAGCCAGAACTGATGGAGCCTGACTGGAACATAGGGGTCTTCTCTGGGACTCCTGCCGTGTTGTGGACCCACCAGCACACCCTTTTACTAAGCCTCTACTTGGAGGGTTCTGTCAAATCACCTTTGAGTTTGGTTCATTGAATGACTAGATATTATAATTGAATGACTAGAAAGTGGTAGCACAGATTCTTAAAATCTGAAGAGTTTTGTTACTACTGGCAGATTTTATTAAGCCCAGGTTAATTTGGGCGGCATGTGGGCAAACCTTTACTTTCCCGCTTATATTGCCCTGTGCCCCCCTTGCCATGCATGTTCCTGTGCATCGTTGTTCATATCCGCTCCTATAGGGCATATGTGCAATTTCTTAATCAACAAAGTTGTGGAGGGCACAGTTTATTGAGTGTCTGCTTTTACAGAGAGTACCTAGACTGCTAAAGAAGTTGATTTTAGGTGCTATTGGATAGTTTTTCTCCTTTTGGGTATAAGAAATTTAAAGTTGTCATTGTCACTTATTTTGTACTTGAATTCACTGTTTTGCTTAGCAAAATTGCTGATTTCATTACAACTTGCCTTTCCTGCTTCTCCTATTGGTCACCAATCAAAAGTCTGTTTTTGTGAATTCCAAACAGTCAGTGGTGTGTATTCCCTAAAACAATGTTTCCTACCACCCCTGGCTAGGAAACGAGCCAAACAGACGGAGGATAAATGCTTGGGAGGTAAACGCAGGCACTACTATTCACGCGGGGTAGCTGACTACCTGCATTGTGGAAATGTACCCACTGATAAACCACCAGCCTCTACCAACCCAAACCGGTGCAAAACAGAAAGCGTATATCTACTAACCCCTTTAAAGTTCCAGGACTTAAGTAGCACAGCTTATGCTTTTTCCTCCAGAAATATCAGGGAACTAGTCTCCGTTGCCTTCTAGGAGTTACAAAAAGTACATTTGTCTTTAAATTGGGAGATCTGAGTTTAAGTACAAGTTCCATCAAGACTTGATTTGAGATTTTAAGTTTCACTAGCTACAAAATGAGAATAATACTATTGCTATCTATATTGTGTCTATCACAAGGGAAAAGGAAAATAGGTACCAAAAAGTGCTTTAAATGATAAATTTTTGAATTATTAAATTAGTAAAATAGGTACATAAAGTGCTATAAAAATATAAAGTATTGTTAGTAAAGTTATCAGCATACTATCATCATCAAAATCACATTTTCTTAGTTAATCTTCTGTTAACATGGAAAATTTAGTTAGTCGTAAATAATGAATTTCTGCATGAGCCATACACTATAAAGGTACAGGGCATATATTTAAAAATATAAATAATAAATAACCATGAAGACACTATGCTTAGTTTAGCAACTTCCTTCTCACTGTTACAAATGTGTTATAGATAAGGGCTATGTCTACATACTGCCAAAGAATTTGCAACTTTCAATTATTTAGATATTTGGGCATGATGTACACACAGCATGAATTTTTCACTTTTCATCTTCGAAGATATGTTTTACTGTACTTTGTTACTATTGAAATAAATGAGAAATATTATTTGCTTCTTTGTAATCACTCTGGCTACTTGGAGAGAAGATGTATAAAATCATAGAATCATTACGTGGAATTGCACATTTCTGACACTGTTGGTGTGGCAAAGAAAAGGAAGGGGGGACCAGCATGGTGGTGCAGTGATTAAGTTCGTGTGCTCCACTTGGGTTGCCTGGGGTTCACAGGTTTGGATCCCAAGAGCAGACCTACACCCCTCTCATCCAGCCATGCTGTGGTGGCATCCCACATACAAAATAGAGGAAGATTGGCACAGAGATTAGCTCAGCAACAATCTTCCTCAAGCAAAAAGAAGATTGAAAACAGATGTTAGCTCAGGTCCAATCTTCCTCATTCAAAAAAAAAAGAAGAAGAAGAAGAAGAAGAAGAAGAAAGGGAAGGCTATGGGAGATGGAGCTGTTAATAAAAATTAAAGTGTTTCCATATTGGCAGATGTCCATCGCATGTGCCCGTCCCCTGCATCTCTGCATTTGAGAAAAGTGTTCTCCTGAACTCACAACACTCTTCCCAGAGACACAAGACAAGAAATGTAATCTCATGATATTTTCAGCCTCTGCTGGTCTATCACCTTCCACGATGGGGGGATGTCATTGCATCAGTCCTATGAAGAGCTACATCCACTTATTTGCTTCTCCCTATCTCTAAATAGTCCTGCTCTAATATGGTGATAATTTAACCACATGGGTATCTGGATACTGACCCCAATGCAGACAACCCTGTGTAATTTTCTTATATTATAGAAATCCTGGCTCACTCTATGGGTTATTATTAATCATACTCATTTTTAAAGATAATTTAGTTTTAATACATTGTCAATGCAATTCTCTAGGGTACATAAAAAGTGATCTATCTTGAGCACATCTGCTTAGCTCCATTTCCTCCTACTGGAGCAGCTATCTAATATTTCTGCTTTTAGCTAAGGGAAGTGACCTAAAGTAAAAATGTGTAAAGTACGCCCTGATCCATGTTATAACTTCCAAATGTCATTGGGGTCACTGCTTAAAAATGGTGCCAGAGAGTAATGGCTGCATATTATGAGCATTAGGACTCTTTCATTGGCATCTTATTTAGTTCTCACCTGGCTTGTGCTGCCAGGGACGAGGCTCCCTTCTCAGGCGAGAGGTGGGAGGAAGGATATTTCAGAGAACCAAATAGCCTTTTTGAGAGACTCATAAAGCTACGACTGTAAAAATGGTCTGCTATTGAAAGCACTCAAGTGGTTGCCCACCACCTAGCTATTTGCTTAGGTGGGTGGAATAAAATTTATTGTGTCTAGGAAGCACCATTAATGCTTTGATATTAGACTGAGTCACATGAAATTGCTTTTTTTTGATAAGTGAAAATGTATTCCAATATTAACCATTTTGTATGATTCAACCTAATACTTGGGAATACTTTTATTTCTCTTCCCTAAGCAATATTTCCCTAGAAATGGAAAATAATGCTTGCCAGTACAAGGGATATTAATGTTCCGATTTGCCCGCATATTTGCAGAATGGCACATTCCCTTTAAGAGGTTGTAGCTGGAAGCTACTTTATAAGATGTGTTCAGAGTAGTTAGACTAGTTGATGAGTAATCTATGGGAATTAAGGCAAAGTAACTTTTTTCCCCTCACAATTTAGGAGCTTCAATAAAGTCTGGTAAGTAAATGATCTTGTTTGCTCCATTCAAAGATTTGTCTGTCAAATAAAGGCTTCTCTGTGGATACAAGAAAAATAATTAATGTGAAGAGGAAAATTGAACATAATTACATCAAGTGCACGTACTGATTGCAAGAAGCATCTCAACTTTAGAACTGCTGAGCTGATCCGATGGGAAGGTTGGGTGACAACACTTGTATCAAGGGAATTGCATTTATCCAGTTTGTGCTGGAGCATGTCAGAGATTTGGGGACAAAATCCAAACTACTGTCATGAATATGTACACAATGGGTTCAAAGACATAGAGGCATTTGGAATAAAACGTAGCAGGTTGAAGAGCAGCATTAGGTGGTATTTAGGGACTTAGGAATATTTCATACTCTTCTACCCAGGACATTTTTTCCTGGAAATGAAACATAGGTCTTGCTGTCAGAAAGCATATTAATTTAAACTAAAAGGAGTTAATGTTATCCAGGACTTTAAGGATGGGAAGGGTGAAGAGGTGTGTGCAGGAAGTGTGCACGCTCTGATGAAAGATGCCCTAAAAAGTAAAAGAGAAGCAGCTAATTGAAAAGGAAGCTAATTGAGATTGACGAAGGCATGTTAAATACTTCTAATATGTGCACACAGTTAGTTCAAGGCAGAGGCAAACCTCCTCCGGAAACAACTGAACACACAGTGGAAGTGAGGATGGATATTGTTGGCAGGCTTCTTGATGCCCAGGTTCCACGAGGGAGAGCAAAGAAGGTTAACCCGTAAGTAAGGTCCAGCTCAATGAGGCAGCGATTGACTCAAACACTGGACACACTTCTTCTAGATAATATCTACTGCATGTGAAATAATTTCATGAGAAATAAATTATTTGGTTTATTTGCTTAAAATTTGTCCTTTTCAGATTAACCATGTGAACAATAACACATTATTGACATGAGATATGGATGTATTTTAAATCTGAATGAGTCTCTACGATGAAGAAGGTCAGAAAATTGTTCTCCTCTATTGCCAAACCCTGTGGCATCACCAAATACCTGGGGACTGCCATTCCCAAGTTGAGAAACAGGTGCAGGCTTGTTTTAGCTGACATTTTTTGACTCCCTTGAATAGATGACCTGAAGTCTGGCCTGTTCAGTTATATCCCCTCTGACCTGTATCCACTCTTCATTTTCTGCATCTCTGGATCCAGGAAACATGTTCTCATGATCTAACACCACTCCTCCCGGAGACAAGAGCTGCCCTCCCTCCTGTCAGCATCCTGTGGCCCTTCTATGTTTCAGCCGTAACGTGACCCTGGAATCCTCACAGTTCCTAAATTGACACTCCACACGATAAATCTTACTATCATGCTATACCGGAGAATCTTTGTGAACGTTTGGTGAAGTTTCAGAGATGTGAAAGCACGCCATTCTCATAAAATGGTCATTTGGATTTATTTTTCAAGCAATCATAACACGTGTTATTTGCAATCTGTTTCTAATGCATTCAAATTCTTATTTAAAAGGTTTTCCGGGAGCCAGTGGCCCCCTCTTCTAGAATAGTCTGTGCTAACAGAGGGAAATGTCTGCAGCTGTTTCAGGTACTGTCACTAGTGGTTGATTATGTCTATCGCTATAAACTATGTTTATAAATTATGTTTATTGTGTTATAATTAGTAGCGCTAACAGTGCATAATATCAATAAGGTCATTAAATATGTAAATAATGAATAATAGCAATATTAATGCCACCAAGGAGCAGTGCTCGATAGCATCGTGTATATTCAGTCAGCTTAGGACCACATTTCTCATCATTTCATTGGGAAGACATGGAACGGAGCCAGTCACTAGTTTAATGAATGCACAGCCAAGTGCAGAAGTTGAAGGAACCCTTGCGTAATGGATGGGAAAATAAAACCTGCAGGTTGTTTTCCTAAGAAATGGGGAAATTCTGTACAGTGTTCCTGCTTCACAAAGCTGTGGATTTTTGGAAATGTGAAAAGTGGATTGAGGGCATACTGGGGGAGACCTATTGACCTTTTCATTTAAAATGGCATCTGTTAAAATCTCCTGACACAGCTGCTCCTATATTCCCACTAAAAGCCTATGGAGATATAGGGGAGGGAAAGGAGACTGAAAGGTACCAGAAAAATAAGAAGTTCCACACAATTTATAGACTGAACCTTGGAAAATTTTTCTACTGGCTCCCTGCCAGTGAAACCGGATTAAAGAACACAGTTGATGGGCAGACTCAGGGAATCTCAGGAAGACTCATCGACCAGCTGACCATATGGAGAAGGGGCATCTACACTCAAATGAGCAAGTGGGCCTCAGTGAAGGTCTGCATAGACCATTCCTTTGTTTCATGATAAATTTTTAAAAATATATCTATAGGAGATGAGAAATGGAATATGCTGAACATGAAGACAAAAAGAAGAATGCTAAAATATATTCCTAGTAAGAAATAAAATTAAATTTTAGAAAACTCTTTGGCATCTTTTCAGTACTATAGTTATGAACCAGGAGTGGAATGTCAAAGCTTAAAGATAAACTTAACAGGGTGTGATGAAATGGGAGATAAGTAAGGATGAAAGAATTGCAAAAGCACAATACAAGGAAGAAAATTTATGCTGTAAGCAGTAAATGTCAGAGTTAATACTAGCCAGAAAAATGAATTATTAGTGAGAATAATGAAATATTAAGGAGAATAACTTTGAGGACTATTTGCTCAAGAGGGGGCAACAGAGGAAAAAATAAAAACAAAAATTTTAAGAGATGGAAAAGTCTTAGACACAACAGGATGCCCGGCCTAAAATAACAGTTTTTTGAAGAATATAAAAGTGGAAGAGGATATTCATCAAAGGCACAGCTGATGAAACATTTCTGGACTGAAATAAGACCTGATTGTGTAGATCAGAAAGCCTCATCACACACTAGATCCCAACCATGTAAAAGGTCCAATCCTTTTATAATGCTCCACTCTCAAATATGAGCCAAGAATGAAAATAAATTTGAATAAAACAGTCAAAATGAAAGAGAAAGGCCAAAATGAACAAAAGATTAAAAAGAATATTTGAGGAAAAAGTGACTGAGATTGAAGAAAATATTTTAAAAGTTATTGATATTCTCTGAGAGATAAAATAAAATATTGTATTTGTGAAACAAGAGCAGAATGCAATAAAAACAGAATATTCTAAAGTCAGAAAAGCTCTATTGAAAACTAAAATTATGATAGCTGTAATTAAGAACTTAGTGAGTGGAGTGAAGAATAAAATTGAGGCAATCTCAAAAGAGCAGAGCAAACACACATACCCACACAGGAAAATTAAGAGAGAGAAGATGGGGAAACCAGGGAACATTCCAGGAGCTCCAATATCCAAGTAAGTCTTCACTTCTAGAATGAAGTTCCAGTGAAAAAAAAGAGAGTGGGAAGGAAATAAACCAAGGGATAACTCAAAAAATATTATTTGAATTACAGACATGAGTTTCCAGACTGAACAGGCCCACTAAGCACCAACACTATGGATGAAAACAGCCTCACATCAAGACAACGTGTCATGAAATTCAGAAAAATAGGGAGAAAGAAAAGACTCCACCCACTTGCAGAAGGAGAAAAGATGTGATTCACAGAGAGAACCAGGAATAAGAATGATATTGGACTTTTCAATGGCAACTTGGGATGCTGAAAAAGTGGACAAATACTTCAAATTTCCAGGGAAAACTGTTTCTATCTAGGGTTCTCTGCCCATTAAACTACTAATCAAGTATGAGATAAGAATATAAACACTTTAAACCATGCAATATCTCAAAAAGTAACACAATGGACTCAAGAAATATTATGCTGTTTCAATAAAGTAATACCAATGTTAAAAAGTACAAATATTATTTTTAATTGTGAACTAAAAAAACAGGTTAGATACACAGGCCATGTACTCGATTTATTTTAAATCTGGCATATAACCTCTATCAAAACCAGTTGAAAATACTACAAAAATAAAAGAGAAAGAATTAAACAATCATCTTATAAATATAGACTCAGAAATTCTAAATTAAGCTTTTAAAAATAAAATTTAACAACATTTTTAATAATAGTCTTTTTATCCAATAGAATTTATTCAAACAATATAAGGAACTTTAATTATTGGAAATTTGTCAATGTAACGATTAGCTCAGTAAGCCAATTAAAATTTCCCCCAAGTCATACTAATTGTGGTTAGAGCTCGTATCTTGTGCCAGAAACTGGCACACTTTGCAAATCCTGAGGATTATGTGGAAAAGTGAAAAGCAGATTTCCTTTTGTGATAGTTTCACAGGATACACAGGAAGTAGGAGTAACAACAGTTGCAGGCCCCTTTGGATTTAGACTTTCAGAGACTACGTACAATGCAGAGCAGGTTGCATTGGGAGCTGGAAAGATAGCTCCACTATGCTTAGGTCAGCAACCTGTGCTGAAGTAGGCAAGATGTCCCTCCATAGGTGAATAGACAAATTATGGTACATCCAGACAATGGAATATTATTCAGTGCTAAACAGAAATGAGCTATGAAGCCATGAAAAGACATGGAGGAACCTTAAATGCATAAGATTAATTGAAAGAAGACAGTTTGAGAAGACTACATAATGCATGATTCCAAATATAAGACATTCTAGAAAAGGTAGAACTAAAGAGGCAAGGAAAAGATCAGTGGTTGCCAGGTATTAAGAGGGGCGGGGAAATATTAATAGTCAGAGGACAGACGATTTTTAGGGCAGTGAAACTATTCTGTATGATTTTATAATGATGGATACATCACATTGTACATTTGTTCAAACCCATAGGATGTATAACCCCAAGAGTAAACCCTAATGTAAATTATGGACTTTGAGTGATAATGATGTGTCAGTGTAGGTTCATCAGTTGTAACAAATGTACTGATCTGGTGGGGATGTTGATAGTGAGGGAGGCTGTGCATGAGTGGAGATAGGGGACTTATAGGAAATCTCTAAACCTTCTCCTCAAATTTGCTGTGAATCTAAAACTTCTCTAAAAAAATTAAGTCTTAAGAAAATTCAATTGGATAAATGTTCACCACTTTCTTCAGAGCACTACAATTAGGGAGTTTGTCACAACGGCCTTCAGGTGGGCGAGGTCCCTCATATCCCGCCTTTGTCCATTTGCTCTGGCTCTGGCTTCAATGTAAACTCACCCTGCGTGACTTGGAGGGCAGGTAGCAAAGCAAAGTATGCATACGATTGTACATACAGTAATGTGTGGAAGAGGCTTGTGTGTGATAAAAATGGCACTTCAAAGTAGTGAAAAGGAGCAGTTATTCAATAACCAACTGTGGGGAGTGTGTGTACATGTATGTAGTTAGAATCATGTGTTCTGATCACTTTTCTTAATTTAACCAGGGGGAAATTTGAAGAGTCATGGTTAACTACAAATGCAATTTCTTTTTACCTTATTTTGGACATAAAGGACTGATTTCTACCTGATCTGTCTACAAAGACATAGCTGAACCATAAGCAAACAGGACTCCAAAAGAAAGGGTTCAAAGAGGGTGTATGACAATGACACCCAGTCATCCTCGGAAAAGCTAGAGTCTGCTTTTGGGGAAAGAATACAGAAATGTTGATGCTTCTTGATTTATGAGACAAATCAGCAGTGTCACCTGTTCTGGGAGAAAGCAGTGTCAGACCTCTCTCTCCATGTCAGGATTATTACAAGAACTCTCTTCACCAAGACTGAAGGTTCAGCAAGGAGAGAACAGATAAAGATATTATGAAAGATGCTAATAGTTCTACCATTTAAAATCTTATTTTAAAAAGAAAAAATATGAGGGCCAGCCCCAAGGCCTAGTGGTTAAGTTTGGTGCACTCAGCTTTGGCAGCCCGAGTTTGCAGGTTTGGATCCTGGGTGCAGACCTACATCATTCATCAGCCATGCTGTGGTGGCATCCCACATATAAAATAGAGGAAGACTGGCACACATGTTAGCCCAGGGCTAATCATCCTCAAGCAAAAAAAGAGGAGGATCAGCAACAGATGTTATCTCAGGGCTAAACTTCCTCAGCAAACAAAAGAAAAATATGCTTTAAATAATGTTTATTTCATTAATTTCCAATCATGAGGGTGTAGTTCCCATCAGGGGACATATCAAAAGCTAGGGATCAGAGAAGGCTGTGAACATGAACTCTGGAAAATCATAGTCAAGGAGTGAGGTCAGCATCACGGTAGAATGAGTTGTTCCCTTAGGCTTTTCCCTCTAAGTTACAACTAAATGGACATTCATTAACCAAAAGAGGATTCCCTACAAAGTACAATGGAGCATCTGAGAGATCCATGCAGCCATACATCTGAAGGTAGAGAGACTGGATTCCCAGGAAGCAGTGGAAATAAGTGAATGGATCCCTCCCCTTCTCCAGCTGCAGTGATCTAGCTCATGTGTCCTCACACAGCAGCTGGTTTTCAACTGTAAGAGGAGGTGGGGGGCAGCCAGGCCTGCACACAAATGCTCTCATTTTCTGAGTTGCTGCAGGAGAGCCACCATGAAGCAGCAGTCCCTTCCATGGGAATGCTCTCCACTGAGTTGCATTGCTCAGTCCATGTGAAAGAGCCTCCACCAAGTGCAGCAGCTCAGAGCCAACCACACACATCAAAGAAAGTGCCCCTCCCCTCCCACCTAGTGCACCAGCCCAGCTGGTCCTCTGCCAAAGCAATGGCCCCACACCAGAGCACCTGCATGCATAACCAACCAAGTGGCTGCAGCCAGTGGGAAAACACAGACAAGCCTTATCAGCACAACTGACAGCAGACAGGGCAGGTTCAGACAACACAGTTCCTGCTCCCCTGATACTACTTACTACAAATGTCCTGGCAAAGGGTCAGTTCATCAAACACCGTGAAAAACTACAGTAACACTTCAGAGCAGAAGGAAGATCATAAGTCTCCAGAACCCAATCCTGAAGTGATAGAAATTTGCAATCAAAATGACAGAGAATTCAAAATAGCTGTCATAAGGAGACTCAATGAGTTACAAAACACTCAGAAAGACAGTTCAGTGAGCTCAGGAATAAAATTAATGAGCAGAAGGATTACTTCACCAAAGAGATTGAAACTATAAAAACAAAAAACAAAACAGAAATTCTGGGGATGAAGAACACAATTAATGAGATAAAAAATGATCTAGGGGCTGACCTAGTGGCACAGCAGTTAAGTTCACATGCTCTGCTTTGGTGGCCTGGGGTTTGTGGGTTTGGATCCCGGGTGCAGACCTACATACCACTCATCAAGCCGTGCTGTGGTGGCATCCCACATAGAAAATAGAGCAAGACTGGCACAGATGCTGACTTACAGACAGTCTTCCTCACCAAAAAAATAAATCTAGAACCCTTAAATAATAGAGCTGACATTATGGAGGACAGAAATAGTAATTTAAAGGATAGAAATATAGAAATGCTTCAGGTGGAGGAGAAGAGAGAACTAAAACTTAAAAAATGAAGAAATTCTTTGAGAAATATCTGACTCAGTTAGGAAATGCAGTATAAGAATTATAGATATTGCAGAGGGAGAAAGGAGCAGAGAGTTTGCTCAAAGAAATAATAGCTAAGAACTTCCCAAACCTGGGGAAGGAATTGACTTACAAGTACATGAAACCAATACAACTCCTATTTACAACAACGCAAAAAGACCTTGTCCAAGGCATACAATAGTTAAACTGGCAAAAGTCAATGAGAAAGAAAAAATATTAAGGGAAGCAAGGCAGAAGAAAATAACCTACAAAGGAACCCCTATCAGGCTTTCAGTGGATTTCTGAGAAAAACATTACAGGTTAGGAGAGAATGGAATGATATATTAAAAATACTGAAAGACAAACTCTTTCAGCCAAGAATACTCTATCTAGCAAAACTATCCTTCAGATATGATGGAGAAATAAAAGCTTTCCCAGATGAACAAAAGCTGAGAGAGTCCATCACCACTAGACCTCCCTTAGAAGAAATATTGAAGGAAGCCCTTGTATCTGAAACAAAAAGGCAAAGGTTTACAAAGCTTTGAGCAAGGAGATAAACAGTCAGACAAAATCAGAAAATTGCAGCTATCAGAACAGGTTAGCAAACACTTAATTATAATGTAAAAGATAAAGGAAAGAAAAGCATCAAAAATAACTACAGACACTTCAATTTAGACACAAACTCACAACACAAAACAGAATCATTTGTGACAACAATCATTCAGAAGGGGAAGAGGAAAAGGATGGAGCCTGCTCAGGTTAATGGAGGTAAAGGACTATCAGAAAATGGACCATCTCATCTACAAGATCTTTCATGAAAACCTCATGGTAACCACTAAACAAAAAATCAGAGCAGAGCCACAATTCATAAACAAAGAGAAAACTGAGAAAACCATCACAGAAAATGAAACTGAAATGGCAGTCAGAAATAAAAGGGAATGGGAATATAGAACAACCAGCACACAAGAGATAAAATGGCAGTATTAAGCCCTCATGTATCAATAATCATTCTAAATGTAAATGATGTGAATTCTCCAATAAAAAGACAGAGACAGCTGGATGGATTAAAAAACAAGACCCAACAATATACTGCCTCCAGGAAAAACATCTCAGCTCCAAGGACAAACATAAGCTCAGAGTGAAGGGATGTAAGATGCTACCCCAAGAAAATGGCAAATAAAAAAGAAAACAGGTGTTGCCATACTTATATCAGACAAAGCAGATTTAAAGACAAAAAGGACAATGAGAAACAGAGTGGCACTATATTGTGATAAAAGTGACAACCCACTGAGAAGACATAACATTTATGAGTGTATATGCACCTAACACAGGAGTATCAAGTATATAAAGCAACTATTAAAAGACCTAAAGGGAGAAATTAACAGCAAAACAATAAGAGTAGGGGACCATAACACCTGACTTACATCAATGGATAGGTCATCAAGACAGAAAGTCAACAAGGAACTGGTGTATTTAAATGAAACACTTGAGCAGATGTACTTAATAGATATACATATAGAACATTCCATCCAAAAACAGCAGAATATAGATTCTTCTCAAGTGCACCCTGGAACACTCTCAAAGGTAGACCATATGTTTGGAAACAAGGCAAACCTCAATAAATTTAAGAAGATTGAAATCACATTAAGCATCTTTTCCAACCACAACACTAGGAAACTAGATATCAACTACAAGAAAAAAGCTGGGAAAGTCAAATATGTGGAGACTAAACAACATGCTACTGAACAACCTTTGTATCCATGAAGAAATCAAAGGAGAAATAAAAAAATAGCTGGACACAAATGCAAATGAAAACACAACATACCAACTCTTATGAGATGCAGCATATGTGGTTCTAAGAGGGAAATTCATAGCCATACAGGTCTACCTCAACAAAAGAGAAAAATCTCAAATAAGTGATCTTAAACTACAGCTAACAGAACTAGAAAAAGAGGAACAAACAAAGCCCAAAGTCAGTAGAAGGAAGGAAGCAATAAAAATTAGAGCAGAAGGAAATGAAATAGAGATTAAAAACACCATTTAAAGGGTCGATGAAACTAAGAGCTGGTTCTTTGGGAAGATAAACAAAATGGACAAATCCCTAGCCAAACTCACTAAGAACAGAAGAGACAAGTCTCAAATAAAATTAGAAATGAAAGAGGAGAAATTACGATGGATAACACAGAAATACTAAGGATTCTAAGAGACTACTATGAAAAACTACATGCCAATAAATTGGGTAACTTGGAAGAAATGGACAAATTCTTAGTCTCACGCAACCTTCCCAAACTGAATTAAGAAGAAATAGAGAACCTAAATACAGCAATCACCAGTAATGAGATTGAAACAGTAATCAAAAACTTCCCCAAAAAACAAAAATCCAGGACCAGATGGCTTCTCTGGAGAATTCTATGAAACATTCAAGGAATATTTATGACCTATCCTTCTCAAACTATTCAAAAAAACTGAAGAAGATGGAAAACTTCCTAACTCATTCTATGAGGCCAACATTACCCTGATACCAAAACCAGACAAGGACAACACAAAGAAGGAAAATTACAGGCCAATATCACTAATGAACATTCTCATCAAAATATCAGCAAACCGAATACAGCAATACATTAAAAGGATCATACACCATGATCAAGAGGGATTTATACCAGGGTGGTATGGATGATTCAACATCCACAAATCAATCAATGTGATACAGCACAACAACAAAATGAGGAATAAAAATCACATGATCATCTGAATAGATGCAGAAAAAGCATTTGACAAGATCCAACATCCATTTATGATAAAAAAAAAAAAAACCTCTCAGTAAAATGGGTATAGAAGGAAAGTACCTCAACATGAAGGCCATATATGACAAACCTACAGCCAACATCTTACTTAATGGTGAAAAACTAAAAGCCATCCCTCTGAGACAAGGGTGCCCACTCTCACCACTCCTACACAACACAGTACTGGAGGTTTTGGACAGAACAATTAGGCAAGAAAAAGGAATAAAAGGTATTTAAATTGGAAAAGAACAAGTGAAACTCTCACTGTTTGTGGATGACATGATTCTATATATATAGAAAACCCTAAAGAATCCACCAGAAAACTATTAGAAATAATCAACAACTACAGCAAAGTTGCAGGGTACAAAATCAAATTACAAAAATCAGTTACATTTCTATAGACTAATAATGAACTAGCAGAGAGAGAAGTCAAGAATATCATCCCATTTACAATTGCAACAAAAGCAGTTTAAAAATCTAGGAATAAATTTAACCAAGAAGGTGAAAGACCTATACACTGAAAACTATAAGACATGATTGAAAGAAATCAAAGAAGACGTAAAGAAATGGAAAGATATTCCATGCTCATGTATTGGAAAAACGAACATAGTTAAAATGGCCATATTACCAAAAGCAACCTACAGATTCAATGCAATCCCAATCAGAATCCCAATGACATTCTTCATGGAAATAGAACAAAGAGTCCTAAAATTTACATGGAACAACAAAAGAGTGGAATAGCCAAAGCAATCCTGAGAAAAAAGAACAAAGCTGGAGGCATCACAATCTCTGACTTCAAAATATAGTATAAAGCTATAGTAATCAAAACAGCATGGTACTGGCACAAAAACAGGCACACAGATCAATGGAACAGAACTGAAAGCCCAGAAATAAAACCACACATCTACAGACAGATAATCTTCAATAAAGGAGCCAAGAACATACACTGGAGAAAGGAAAGTCTCTTCAATAAATGGAGTTGGGAAAACTGGACAGCCACCTGCAAAAGAATGAAAGTAGACGATTGTCTTACACCATAAGCAAAAATTAACTCAGAATGGATTAAAGACTTGATCGTGAAACCATAAAACTCCTGGAATAATATATAGGCCGTATGCTCTTCAACATCGGTGTTAGAAGCATCTTTTTGAATACCATGTCTACACAAACATGGGAAACAAAAGACAAAATAAACAAATGGGAATACATCAAACTAAAAGGTTTTTGAAAGGCAAAGGAAATCAAGAACAAAATGAAAGACAACCCACCAACTGGGAGAAAATATTTGCAAATCATGTATCCAACAAGGGGTTAATTTTCAAAATATATAAAGAACTCATACAACTTAACAACAGAAAAACAAACAATCTGATCAAAAAATGGGAAGAGGACATGAACAGACATTTTTCCAAAGAAGATATACAGATGGCCAATAGGCAAATGAAAAGATGTTCACATCACTAACTGCTAGGGAAATGCAAATCAAAACTACAATGAGATTGGGGCTGGCCCCGTGGCCCAGTGGTTAAGTTCGAGCGCTCCGCTCCAGGCAGCCCAGTGTTTCGTTGGTTCAAATCCTGGGTGCGGACATGGCACTGCTCATCAAACCACGCTGAGGCAGCGTCCCACATGCCACAACTAGAAGGACCCACAACAAAGAATACACAACTATGTACTGGGGGGCTTTGGGGAGAAAAAGGAAAAAAATAAAATCTATAAAAAAAAACATGAGATTTCACCTCACACCTGTCAGAATGGCTATAATTAATAAGAGAAAAAATAATAAATGGAGAGGATGTGGAGAAAAGGGAACCCTCACACACTGCTGGTGAGAATGCAAACTGGTGCAGCCACTATGGAAAACAGTATGAAGATTTCTCAAAAAATTAAAAATAGAAATACTGTATGATCCACCTATCCCATTACTGGGTATCTATGCAAAGAACTTGAAATCAACAATTCAAAGAGACTCATGCACCCCTTTGTTCACTGAAGCACTATTTACAATAGCCAAGACATGGAAGCAGCCCATGTGCCCATCAACTGATGAATGGACAAAGAAGATGTAGTATATCTATACAATGAAATACTACTCAGTCCTAAAAAAAGACAAAATCGTCCCATTTGCAGCAACACGGATGGACCTTGAGGGTATGATGTTAAGTGAAATAAGCCAGACAGAGAAAGACAAACACTGCATGATTTCACTCGTATGTGGCAGATAAACAAACACATGGATAAAGAGAACAGATTAGTGGTTACCAGAGGGCAAGGGTTTTAGGGGGTGGGCAAAAGGGGTAAAGGGGCACATTTATATGGTGACTGATGAAAAATTAGACTATTGGTGGTGAGCACGATGCAATCTATAGAGAAACTGATAAGCAGTAACGTACACTTGAAATTACACAATGTTATTAAGCATTATGACCTCAATAAAATAATTGAAGAAACCCTCCTCCCCACAAAAAAGTCAATAGTTTAAGTTTATATTTGGGCATAAGAATAAGTACCTACTGTTTTCCTAACATAAACTAAAATTAGTAAAGCTTGTAGAGCTACACAGATGATAGAAGGTAACACCAGTCTTCTCACCAGGGAAGGACATGCTCCAGGAGGTACACAATTTTCATGTCTTTCAAAAAGTGGAATGAATTTTAAACAATTGAGTACCTCAAAGTGAATAAAATACAAAATGCTTCTGAACACAAAATCATAGAAGAATAGAAGATGAGGATCAAACAATATCATTGAAATTAAAGATTGTGTATAAATAGACATGCACATATTAATGTCTATTACGCGTATGTGACTAGAAGAAAGACTGAAAGGAAAAACTCCAAAATATTCAAAATGTGTACGTCATGATGTGGATCTAAGACTCTACCTATGGTGGATCTATTTTCTTTTTTGTTTTAACCTGTCTCTGCATAATTCTCTAAATTAACATATTGCACCCATAATGAAAACATGAATTAAAAAGAAAGGAGTGAAAGCCTGCTGTGCCGACCTGTTGGTGAAGGCTTGCCCCCTTGAGCCTGTTGTAGGAGGGAGACGAGTCAGTGCCAGGCACTGACAGTCCTGGCGAGGACTCCTGTTGGTAAACCACCTGCACCTCGGCTCCCGAGAGTCCATACCCTGTGCTATTCCCAAACGTGACCCAGCTCACGTCCCGACCCAGCTCACGTCCCTCTTCGCTCCACACCCCCAGGTCATAGAGGAGAAGCGAAGTCCTTCCACTGCTCCCCCAGCCTGCTGACCATTCAAGGCCACTGCTTCTCCGACTTCGCTCTGATCTGCTCTGCCTCCCTGATTCACGCCAGGGATGCTCCCGCCTCGGGGACTTTGTCTTGGGGTTTCCCTCTGCTGGACTGTTCTTGCCCCGACACGGACCTGCTCTGATGCAGAATGATCCTCCACGTCCTTCCGCGTAGGCGATTGGACAGCCACCCTCCTGCCCCTGCCTCATCACCGAATCGCTGATTACTCTCGTCTTGCTGGTTAACCTGGGCACTCCTCCTGATCCACGTCTCTGGACAGTGTGTGGTCAGGGGCTCTTCTTTCTTCTTCGCAGGCGCTCCGAATCTGTTCTACCTCCATTAAAAAACAACCGTTTCCCTCTAGGTCTGTGGAAGTCAGTTTCTCTGTTACCCCTTCTGTGTTTTCTCTTTCTTTCTTTCTTGTTATTCATTCTCCTATGAAATAGTTGCCTATATGCTTCTCAAGTGTTTCTTAAGAGGAAGGATTGATCCATTTTCCAGTGCCAGGCCTCCTGGGGGCCAAGCACTCGGTAGGCACAGCTCGCTTCCCCGTATGGCGATGTTTATGGAGAAGTGTGTGTTTCTGCTGACGGCGTCCTCTGCAGTGTTTCCTAGCACCGTACCTAGACCGTTTCTGGTTACCTGGGTGCCAAAGGGAATTATTTCATTAAAATTAATGCTCGTTGTCAGACTTCCAACTGCTCTTACAGCTCCTTGCATTAGCCCTCTATCTTTACTCCAGGCTAAATTATCCAATGACACCCACATGTAAAATAAAGAAATGGAAAGTTCAATTTCCTAGATATATTTTTCCAGATATGTTTGTGATGTCAAATGCTTAGACACAATGGCACAATGCATAATTCCAGGTTTCCATTCTGGGTACTTGTTGAGACCTGGAAGTGAGCAAAACACTTCTGAGAAAATAGGTGTTGTGAAGCCTGTACGTACCAGAGGTTTGGGTTTAGCGTAAGGTGGTTAAATACAGCCACTGTGTGTGACTGCTGATGCATATCTTGATAATATTTTCTCCTTGGTAAACATTTTCATTCCCATCTTTCCCCAACCCCAACAGATGGGGAAAAAAAAACAGTGGGAAAACTCCACTGAGTAAGGTATCTAGCCCTTTCTCAGCCTATCTCCCCCTGGCAACCTTGATTTTAAACGGATCACCTTTAAGCCCAAAGAGAAAACTCTTGGTTGTAATCTCAAGGATTTCCTGGAAAGGTTCTGGAAGTAAATGTAGGGAAGTAACAGTGTCTACAGTTAAGGGTTGCAGAGATCTGCACAACATAGTAAACGAAAGAAACAAACCATGAGTGAAGTTGGTCCTTCGTGGCTCCACCGCTGCTTCCTTCCCATCCCTCACCCTCTGGTTCTGACGCCCCACGGCTAAGTTCTTCATCTCCCTCTTTGGACAATCCAAACTCACACCTTCAGTGTTCAGAGCCATTTTGTGTCTTTAAACACAATCTATACGCCCAAATTCCTAAAGTTGTCTCCTGCCCAGACCTCTCTCTTGAACTCCAGACTTACACTGAGCTGCCAACTCAAAATCTCCACTTGCATGTCTAAAAGACACCTCAAGTGGACATATCCCCAACTGAATTTCTGATTCCTCCTGCTCCCCCTTCTCCCCAAGAAAACACACATCTGACTCCACCACCTCCCCCTTCTCAGTTAACACCAAACTCCATCATTCCAGGTGCCCGGGCCAGGTACCTAGAGGTCACTCTTGACTCATTCCCTCCTGTAACACTCCATAACCAACCATCAGCAGACCAGTCCCAGCTCATCCAGTATGTAACCAGCAATTAACCGTCACCCCTCCAGCTTTCTTCCCCTTCAATCTTTTAATATCCTATGCACAAGAGCCAGAATCCTCTTCAAAGTATAAGCCAGATTGTATGCAAACAGCCCTACGCACTTACTCCATCCCTTTTCTCTCTTGCCTCACTTCCTCCCACTCTTCCCCTTGCTCTTTCATCTGTATCTGTTCTGGTTTCCTTGCTGTTTCTTGAAATTACCTGGCATGCTCCTCAGGGCCTCTGTTCTCTCTGATTAGAGCACTCTTCCTCCGAAATCTTCACGTCCCAAGTCAAGCTCCTGCAAGTCCCTAGTCACCCTATTTAAACTGTAACTTGCTCCCTCTTCCCTACACTCACGATCCACTCCTTACTCTTTCTCCTCCAAAGCACTCACTCCCTTGTAATGTGTTCTATTTACTTTTTATTTAGTGTATTATTGTCTCTACCTCCCCACAGAACCTAAACTCTATGAAGACAGTGATTTCCAGCATTGTGTTGTTTTTTCCCTGATGAATCCCAAAGCATCTAGAATAGTGCCTAGTTCATAGTGGTTGTCCAATATCTGTTTAATGAATGAATGCATTTTCTGTAGCTAAGGTTTGTATTTTAGCAATAGTATTTTAATAATTTTAAGCACAAAACTTCCAGTTCTATATTCTAGTTCTAATATTAATACTAGAGAACAACCTATCCAGTGTGCATGAACTTGAGACTTGAAGAAAATGCTTCTGGTGGACAAGAGGATGTTATGGGACCAGGGTGGAAGAGTTTCCCAGCAGGACACCCTTGTGGGCTCAGCCAATATGCTTTTGAGAGTGATACAGTGGATGCCAATACCCTATACAATAACACACTATTGCATTGTGTTGTATTGTATGGTATGTCATGGCGTTGTGCTGTGTCATATTATCTACTGTAGTATATTTTTAAGCTATTGTAAAACTGGATATAGCTCCTTTCTGGCTATATTTCCTAATATTTTCATCTAGATATTCTGTTTTCCTTACAAAGTCACTATCTTTATGTTTCATTTTCACTCAGATGTTTTCTTCTTTAGCCTTTGCAAAAGTTAAATCAGAATGGTCCAGGTGTACTCAGCCAATGTTATAGCATTGACGTAGCATCCTGATAGAATGGACCAAGTCACTCAACTAATGGTATAGCTACTGTCTTTCTTAGAGTCCTGATAAAATGGAACAGATCACTAATCCAATGGTATAGTCATTGTCCTAGTGTCCTGATAGAATGGACCAGGTCATTCACCCAATGGTATAGCTGCTGTCCTAGAGTCCTGATAAAATGGACCAGATCACTCACCCAATGGTATATTTATTGTCCTAGTGTCCTGATAGAATGGAATATGTCATTCACCCAATGGTATAGTCACTGTCCTAGTGTCCTGATAGAATAGTCCAGGTCATTCACCCAATGCTATAATTGTTGTCTTAGAGTCCTGATAAAATGGACCAGATCACTCACTCAATGGTGTAGTCACTGTCCTATTGTCCTGAGAAATGGACCAGATCACTCACCCGATGTTATAGTCATTGTCCTAGCATTGAGATAGAATGGACCAGTTATAGTGGTCATAGTGGTTGTACTAGCCTCCTGATCAGGTGGGTTGATGTGAGCACTTAACTTCTAAGAAAATTCCTTATTTATTCTCACCCATCAGTCAGAAAACATTTTGATTCTTCTTCTATAGGCCAAACACTAGGATAATTGTTGGGAACAAAAAGAGAGATAAAATTATAGACTCATCTCCCAAAATGTTGATTTTCTTGTTTCCAGACTACAGCATATTAGGAACAGGATATGTTAAGGGCAGAGAGAATGTGAGCAAGTGCCTTGACCTTAGTAAGAAGTGAAAAGGGAGAGTCCCTTTAAAAGTAGACAATAAAAAAAATAGCAGACATCAATAAATAAGAAATAAATTTTAAAAAGCAGACAACAATAAATAAGAACTATCAGCTATCTAGTGTCATTTCATATAGGAACAAAGAGCTGTACACACATCTCTAGTTTGTAGGTCATCCCTGTAGTTTATAATGTGGATAACCTTAGCAATGAGCCTGTGTTCTAAACCCTGTTTAAGAAGGCAGGCACGCATAGAATATATTCAAGAAATAATTCCATCTAAAATTATATTTAACTTTATACATCAGGAAATTTCCTAATGCCATCATGTTAGGAAGAAGCACATTGAATGTCTGAATGTGCCCTTTTTTTTGTTCAGATGTTTATCATCTTGATGACAAAATTTCTGAATTATTTTATTTATTTATTTTTTTGAGGAAGATTGGCCTTGAGTTAACATCTGTTGCCAATCTTCTTTTTGCTTAAAGAAGATTGTCCTTGAGTAAACATCCATGCTGTCTTCCTCTACTTTGTATATGGGATGTGGCCACAGATGGCTTGATGAACTGTGTGCAGGTCTGAGCCCAGGATCCGAACCTGTGAACCCCAAGCCGCCGAAGCAGAGGGTGCGAACTTCACTACTACAGCACCGGGCCAGCCCTTAAATTATTTTGTCTTAAAAATCAACTCTCAAAAGTTACAAAATTTTCCATTTTTGTTAAAACTTTTGAGCAAGTGGTCTAAAATGCCATTATAGTCAGATCTTTTCCATTTCGTAGAAGCTCCTTTCTAATTCATAAGCACTGACAGTACAAATTCACAAGACTAACACTTTTATGATTGGAACATGCAAAACGCTGTCAGCAAAATAGAGAGGTTCCTACTCTATGCTGGATGACCTGCGGGATGTTTCACCCCATGTATTTTGGATACTTCTTTCTGAAACTGTACTAGAAATTCATCAGTTGAAAATAAGCTGATTATAAATAGGCACAATAGCTAGCTATATCCATGGGGAGGTGTGTGCTTGAAGCTTTAAGGCTCTCAGCTGATTTCACTGATATTAGGGACATGCGAAGTTCACTCTCAGTCCTGCTGCAGTTACTGAAAAGGCCGTGTCCTTCCTCATTCCGCTGTGCTCCTCGCTGCGGTTTCCATGGTGCAGGTCCCTGCTTATTGACCATCACTCAGGAGGCATCGCCTTCTTGCACAGGGAACCAAACAGTAATAGTTCTGACGTTGTTTGCACCGTCCAAGAAGGTCAAAGTTGGGATAATTACAGTCATCCGACTGATGTTCAGAAGCTCGCATTCTCAGATGAATCTGTAACTAACTCTATGTGATGGAAATATCTCGCATTATTCTTGTGTTTGCCAGCTTGCACTGTCATTCCAGATGGCAAATACAAAAATAGCATGAAAAGTTTCCTCCTGAAATGCCCTCTTTGAAAGTGTTCTATTAGCCCAATAACAGAGAATCCAAGATGTTCCAACATTCCAATTCTAATGAACATGAATGATATGCCCTCCTCCTCTTAAAAAAAAGTCCAGATATTAAAATGCTTCATTATAGCAAATTGCTGGTTGTTATTAATGTCATCATTGGGTGCTTGCAAAAGTCCTGTCTCCCACCCTAAGGAAACACCCTGTGCTTTATTCCTAGAATCTGCATTCATTATATAGGAGGATCTCCAGAGCCACAGAAACACAAAGGTCTCAGTTGTTAACAGGAAAGTGGAACTGCTTAAATTTGATTACCTTGTTTAATGAAGTGTCACATTTATTTACAAGATGACATGATGAATCGCATCACTGCTACCATAAATCAGCTTATAAAAATGGACAAATGGCTCAATAAAGTGATGCATTTACAAATTCAAGATGAAGAGATTTGAACCCATTCTGATATTTCTCACATTTTTAAAAAAACGCTATTTTGAGATCAGCCTAGTAATTAAATTGGATGATTTTTCTTAAACTCTTTCACGTTCTTCTTTCACGGAGGCCCTGAATTCTATCCCGGCCTCCATTTGCATCTTGCAGTGACTGGGGAAACTCCTTCCCTTCAACCTTCTCAACATCAGCATCTGCAAACACAGCTCCATCGTTATACATGCAAGCCCAGCCCTCAGGCTCCAGTGGCTTCAACATGTAGGCGGAAAATCACCGTGATGTCTGACAACTGGACAGAATTGCCAGGGGCACCGGCTCCTCTTGTCTCAGATTTTTGTTTTAATCTGCTGGGTGGCAAAGTATGAGTAACCCCTTAGATCACAGGGCGAATGCCCACATCTGCTTGGAGTACTTTCAAATGTATATTCACTATGAGCTTTACCAGAGAACATGTCTCCGACATGTAGAAAGAACAAATGTGAAGTTAAACTACGGGGACTGGGTCTGGTGATGCTGCCCTTCTCATGGGCACGAGCCTCAGATCCACAGCCAGCTGTGACGCAAGGGGAGGAAGCCTAGGCAGGCATCGTTGACGTGGGTCAGGGTCTGCCCTTAGCAGCTGGGTCACGTGACCAAATCCTTTGGTTTCTAAACCTCAGTTTCTTCAGGAGTGGATTGAGGGGAGAGAGGAGAGATTAATAATCTTTCCAACCTAACCAGGCTGAAAGAGTCACCGTGATGAGATCCATGGTCCCACTCCAGAGTTGCTACTCTGTGAGTCACATGTGTGCAGAACAGGACCTCTGCTTCTGGATTCATGAAAGAAATGTTGCACGGACACGAAGGAAGGAAAATGGTGAAAACAGATTCATTAGTTATCATTACTTGCCACAACCAACAGTGAACAGGAAGGGTTTGGTGCTTTTCTGAGTTAATCTTCCCCTGGTAAGCTAGACCTGTATTAATCAGATATAGTGAAAATGGATTGCAAGTTTGGGTTAGAAGACTTAGTTTCATAATCCATTTTTTTATTTCCTAATTGTGTGACTTGGACAAATGACTGGTTTTCTCTTCTATAAATGAGAGATATTAACACTTAACTTTCCAACATCGTTGTGAAGGTTAAATGAGGTAAGGAACTACCAGAGAGCCAGATACAGCCAATCACTGGACACACGGGAATTTCTTCCCGCCCTCCTTCTCTCTCTTCCGCCCTCCTTCTCACCCTCCGCTCTCTTGTTTCTCTCACACACACCACTCTCCAAACACAATCACACAACCCACCGTCTTGTGTATCGTATTCGCTGTATACTGAAAAGTATTCTTGGTGTATTCTGAATAGCTATACTTCTAGTATATTTTGAAGGTGGCCCACAGGGAAAAAAAAAGAGGGATACTTAAATTTAATCCTCCAGGAAGATAGTTTATAGAGTTCTTAATTTCAGTCACAAAAGGTAAATCTAAGCCTTCAGATTCTGTCTTTCTGGGTTTTGTCACCAGGTGAGCAGATACCCTAAACCTCAGGTCTCTGGGGCCTTGGTGGAGGAAAACAAAGGAAGAAGAAATGTGAAGCCATTGTGGCCTTTTCAATAGGTCTCAAACCTGCATCTTAAGTGGAAGTTGGGTAAGGATTCGGTGGGGTAAACCCATGGGAAGGATCAGCGTGAACTGACTTTAAGCTTGAAAATCTGAGCATTTGGGATATCTTAATGAGAACAATACTAAGAGAGGCACAATTTCCTTCTCAGACTCTGGGGACCCGGCGCACACTGAGGGGTGGAGTAGGGTCATACCCACGGCACTGTTTCTTCTGGAAAGCAGCACCCACCTGCCCACTCCATGTGGGAACCAGTCCATTCAGAAGAAGGACCATGTTTCCAAGCCCTCTTATAGGCTCTTACATCCATGATGAGGCTTCTTTTCGTAATAATAAGAAGGTTTGGCAGTTTTTCTTCATCTTTTTGGTAACTTTTAAGTAACCACATGCTGAGATTGCTACTGCCAAATCAAAAAACTAGGAAAATGCTCCCCAAATTTAGAAATCTACCCCTCAATCTTGCACCTAATAGAATGTAGTAGAGTTTGGCTGGAAGGAAATTCCTGGGATCGGACCTCAAGTTTTCCTAGGAATTCATGTGGGACAGCTTTGCCTGTCTCTGCACAGGTCTGCACTGGGTCGCCCTGCAGATCTGCTCACACAGGCTCACAGCTCTGATGCGCAGCCCCATGACACGCCAAGGCCCTGCACGCATGTGGCCTCCACAGCCACGCCACAGGGTGGGCAGGAGGGCAGCCAAACGCCTCTCTGCATGTGAACAGCGCCAGGTGGGGGTGGGGGCAGGGAGGGCCCCCACGGCTGAACCTGAGCCTGCCTGCCACATCTGCACGGAGCGCCCTTGAGTGACAGGTGTACACGTATGCCACATCGCTGCCAATATGTTATGAGACCATGGTAACAATCGCGCATCTCCAGGGAGCATGCTGCTTCATTCTTCACTATCAGACATGAAAGAAATCATTTCAGGTGCCAGAAAAGGATCTCTGATAAAAGAAAACATTTCAGCTTTCATCGCACTGGAGTTTGCCCCGCAGCAATGGCTTTGATAGGTTTTTTTTCAGTCTCTTTCTTTATGTTTACAATTAATCCATGATTATCTACAATCTTCTGGCCTATAGGGTGCTAGTAGAAAAGAATCGGTTTCTTTCTTTAAAAGAACATTCCTTTTAAAAATTTAATTGAATGTTATATATAGTAACATTTACATAGTGCTTGACCATTTGCAAACAACTTTCACACACAGAACCTGATTTTAGTTCACTTAATCCTCACAACAAACATGCGAGGTAAGAATTACAAGATTATCTCTGTTCTGTAATGAATAATATTATGTTTCATTCAAAGGGATCAATAAACGTGGAATTACCCCCTGGAAGTTTCTTGACATCCTTTTGATGAAATTCTCCTGCCATCATCGCATCCATGGAAAACTGTAAAGAAACGGTGGAATTGTTTGAAACAAGCCAGATGTCTGAGGCTGTTTCCTGCTTTTCCTAAAGTGCTGTCCTCAGTTACACATGACAAGGATGGTGGTAGGAAGTGGAACTCAGGAGCTCTGCTCTGTTTTCCTCCTCAAAGTCTTATTTATTCATTGGAATTTGCTTTGTGTTTAAGAACCCATGACAAATAGAGAGCAAATTTACCCAAATGAAGCATCAGCTTTGTGTCACAATTCCTCCTTCTGTAGGGCTTGAAATGTAGAGTATAGCAGTGCTAAATCTATGTATGCCTATTTATATATATAGATCGCTGCATTGTATCCTCATTAGAGTGTGCCCTTGATCTTAATTAATTAAAATTAAAAGCCTCAAACTGTGGTAGCAAGAAAGAAACCCGGAGTCCTTGCCCAGGATTACATTGGATTCAGGAGCCTTTGGGATCAGGAACACGATGCTCCCTGGCTTCCCTGGAGCACGGCAGTGGGTGGCTCCCAGTCCCATCTGTTTCATGATCTCAAGGCCTGTGATAACACCAACCCCGGCTCCAGTCAGTACCCATTGCGATCACAGGAGCCCACGGGCCAGGAGAGGAGGGAGGAAGCGTTCCACTGCGTCCACCGTGGACGGACTGCAAGGCCTTCCCCGGAAGAGGCAACTAGAAGTGAAGTTAATTCAGAGACAAGTTAACGCAGGTGCTCAGAAAACTGTCATGACTGCTTCTGAACAGTGGAACGGAGACAAGGGAAGTGCTTATATTTGGGAAAATTAGGATAAAGTCCCACATTAACCAATCCCTAACCTCTTCGTCTCTGACCTTTATTATTCTCAACTGTAAAATGAGCGATGTAACCAGTTCAAAATTGTATGATTTTTACTTCCACTATTGTTGGATCGATGGTGAGTTGGGGAGAAGTGTCTGAGGAGTGTGGGCAGCTCTGACTCCGGTCCCTCCTTCCTCGCTCCCTGCATTCAGTCATTCACCCATAAACACAGGTGTTAGAAGCTGGGTGCTCAAGGTGTCTGGGTGCTCCTCGCAAGGCATATAATGATTCGTTTAATTAAGTGACCCCAGAGGAATTAATTTTCCTCTGAAGTTCAGTGGGCTCTTGAGAGGATGCTTTATTATCCAAGCCCTGGTGGGGTCAGGCGGGAGGCACTGTTCCCGCTCGTGAGGAAGCCCCATGGGATGACAGGGAGCTCCTCTGTTGTGCAGCATTTTGTCAAGCACGTTTTCGTCCACTTATCCCAAGATCAATTCCCATTAAACCTCACTGTTCAACACTTCCAACGGTTCTAATGAGCAGGCAGAGCCGGGGTGCTGACGCCACGTGGAAGACAAGAAGAGGCCAGTGTTGGGGACGAGGTTGGACTCCCATCAGGAGGTGACCCAGCAGCTCAGCTCCCAGAGCTGTCCTCTCGCTGGAGTCCAGAGGAGGGGCCCATGCTTCCTGTCCCGGGTCATCCTGACCTTCTCCTTCCTGGGTCTCTCTCCAGCTTATCAAGGCGAGAACACCGGTGTCCTATTCCCTTCGTGCCTCTCTGCCTCGCCTGTGACCCTCACTGCCCTTCCTCCTCCCATCCACCTGCCTTCCTGTATCTCCCTGGGGCTCCCACGATGATCTTTTCTTCTAATTTTCAGCCGATTTTCATTTAATCTTATAATTATTGGGGGGGGAGAAGGACTTAGGAAATTAAAAATAACACAATTAATAATGTTTAAAAATCTGCTTTGCCTGGAAAACATTGTGGAACAGAGTCGGTCCGAGATGGTGATGAAGAGCGGTCTGCTTAGGAACAACCAGCTCCAGTACCTCCTGTGTGACCCTGGACAAGAGCGATCTCTCTGTGTCTCGGTTTCTCCATTTGCCAACTGGGGCAACAGTAGTGCCCGCCTTGGAGGGCCAATGGACTGAGAACCAGACGCCCGCGGGCACTGACGCCAGGCCAGGGGTGCGGGAGTGCTTGGGAGACCTGCGCTCTGGGCACTTAGAGTGTTGGCTCTTCTGCTTGCGTCGTGCTCAGGGAAAATTGATCAGTCATTGATACCACCTGAGGGGAAACCACCAGCAGGATGGACCAAGCTCAGGCCAAGACTAGGCCAAGAGCCTGCCCGTGATCTACAGCTAGAGTCTCCATCGATAGATGCCATCCACTGTGTTGAGCAGATTGAGTGTATTGATGTAAAAGAATTATAGTCTTATGTATATATACAGGAGAAACACTCATAATTCCTAAATGATATACCCTTCATATTTTCAGATTTTTGCGACTTTACGTCATTCTCCCCCCGGGTTGATTAATATGGCCAAAATCCAGTTTGCACACCCTGCTGCTTTTATTTAATTAAAAGGAAAAGAAAGCATAAAGTGAAAGTGATCCTTTCTTTCTTTTCTCTCCTTGCTTACTCCTGCTGGAAACTTCCTCTCGCCAAGATCCACTTGGGAAATTTCCATTCCAGGAATTTTTTATGAAGTTGCAAGAGACAAATTAGGTGATTTGAATAAGTTAACATTGTGTCTGCTGCTTTGAAGATCACAATACACAGCATAAGTAATACATGCTATTTTCCTTGTGGGGGATGCAAAACTTCATTAGCTGAGATTTTATAAAACATTTACAGATCCTTAATCAAGAGGCCGCTGGAGAAGGACAGGCAGTGTGGTGAGGAACGCTTGGCTGATAACAGACACAGATATTTAAACTCTAAGTTAGTTTGTGTAGTGACACCAGACCTCATAATGCAAAAATGGCAGCAGAGCCCTGCCTTAGAAAAGTGAGTGGCATTCCTAGGGTACAGGCAGCAAACATAGACTTATTACTCCAGAGTAGTTTAGTTAGATGCAAATAGGATACGCTGAACTGATTATCAAGCTTGAAAGCACTGTACATTCATCCATGTTGGAAATTTAGCCACCTTCACTGTTGCCAACAACTGATGAGCTTTCTTCTTTCCAAGAACAAGAAGGCATTAATTCTTGGGGGCTGGTCCCGTGGCCGAGTGGTTAAGTTTGCACACTGCTTTGGCGGCTCGGAGTTCAATGGCTCAGATCCTGGGTGCAGACCTACACACCGCTCATCAAGCCATGCTGTGGCAGCATCCCACATAGAAGAGCTAGAATGACTCACAACTAGCGTATACAATTATGCACTATGGCTTTGGGGAGAAAAAAAAAGAGGAAGATTGGCAGCAGATGTTAGCTTAGGACCAATCTTTCTCACCAAAAAGCATACCTTTAACAACAACAACAAAAAGAATGGAAAGATGTCCATTTGTCACTGATAGATAACTCCAAAAAGTTTCCACTGGTGCATTCACAAAAAAGAAAAAAGAAGAAGGCATCAGTTCAGCACTTGGCAAATAGGCTTTTCCTCCATTCGTGCCTCCCTCCTGGTTCACACTGACTCTTTCGGGGAGACTGGAGCCTCACCTTGTTTAGAGGGAAGACTGTTTCAAGAGAACACATTTTGCTCCAGGTGTATTAAAGGAAGGAGATTTTCTCCCACGTTAGGATTTCTTAAAACTTCTAACCTGGCAGGTAACCTCTTTCTATCCAGTGTCCCCACCATGGTCAGCAGCTCAGGAGTGGACTAGTGGCTGAAGACCCACAGGCCCGTGGAGCTGGCCGTCTTCTCTCCCTGTCTAGCAGAGCATGGAAGTGCTTCTCCGTGCAAACATACGTGCCACATCCCCAGGTGCCAGGGTGAGATGGAATGTCCGGTGGGAGCCCACCCTGAGGCTTCTGTGGAAACCATCGAAGCCACCAGTGTAGAAAGACTTCAGCATTCCTACTAACTCCCTCTCAGAACCTCTACATTGCCAAAAATTATAGTACTGAAATAGCATCTGAAGGAAGAGAGGCACAATATGCTACAGACAGAGACCACTGAGGCTCCCACCCAGGTCAGAAGGCCACCCTGTGATAATGTGTCACCTCATGAAGTGCCACGGCCCTTTAAATGCTATTGGGAGAAGGATGGAATGACTAGTGTGCCCCCAAATGCTCCAGTTTAACTTACCAACCAGTGCAAATGCAAGTCGGCCCTACCCCTTACTGCATGCTAAGAGCCATCTGTAGACTGGAAACTGCCGTGGAGGCTGTGCGGATGGGGGGCTCCCCTTTCTTAGCTCTGGGCTGTCAGTTTCCGGCTCCTTCCCTCATGGAGAATGCACCTTCTATTCCCACTCTGTTTTGGCAGTCTGAAGGGGTGCTTTGGCCGAGACTGCTTTATCTGGGGGAAAATGGCTCCGCAGCGTGCAAGGCTCTGCGGTGCACAAACTGAGCATTTCAAGGCAATAGAAGAACCTTGGCAAAATCTGGAAAAATTATCTTCAAACCTACAAAAACGAAGGTTAGCGATTTCTCGCCGTTCCCGTAGTTCGAGCCCCCTCAGCTCTGCTGCCTCCTCTCTCCTCCCTCTGTCCTCACCATCTCTCCTTCTGGGTGGACGTCTCTGTCTGTTTATCATTCTTCCTCCCTCCTTCGCTCCACCCTCCCTCCGCTCTCTGTATCAACATGCCTCCCGTCCAGTTTTATGTTACTGTCTTCCAACTAACCAAGCAGGGGTGCTTTTAAAGATGGGCTGATTTATGGAAAGAAATAAAAACAATCCGAAGGATAATAACAAACAGATTGGAGAGATGAAGGAATTATTAAGGAGCGAAGCCCAGTCGGGTTTCGTGCCATTATGCACGGCTGGCTCCCTCGGCCTGAAAGTCTGTGCAAACGTTGGACACTCTTCTGCTTTCTCTTTTCCTCTCTTCTCTTCTTTTTCTTTTTCCCTTTTCAAAACAAAAATAGAAAGAAGACAATCCACAAAACAGAGCTTTCGCGTGTATGTTTGTTCATGTTTTAGAGGAAAAAAAAAAAAACTCAGGGCATTGTGTGAGAGAGAGCTGCTCTGCGGCGAATCGACAAGGGTTTATTATTCTGAGCAGCACTCAATCAAATGTGGCCCCATGAACAGAGAGTAATGTTGGCGAATCATCCTGCGGGCTTTTTTTCTGTGTGTGAGTGGTATCCATCTGTCAGCTGTCAATGCCAGTGAGAGATATACAGGGCTGTCACTTCTCGTCAAGCAGCATTTGTGAAGTCTTTTGCAGCTGCTGCACAACACATACTGTCCTTATTGAAGGCCAGCGAGCAGTCAGAGACGATTGTGCTGGCCAGGGCGAGAGGGAGAAAAGAGATGTCAGGGCTGCTCTGGGATAACAGTGTCGACTCGTCAAAGACACAAGTATGAACCGCATTTGTTTCTTTAAAAAAGAAAAAAAAAGGAATTACGTTAAAGAAAGGAAAAAAACTCTTGGAAGGTAATGTAACTATACTTTGTCTCCAGAGGATCCTATGCAGGTTGGGGTTCGAGGGCCTGTGAAACCCATAACAGCGACCAAAATTTATATCCCAGTAAACGGACATGTTCAAGGTAGAGACCAGGATACATATTTTTAAAATCAGTGAATATAGGGAGAGCATTGGTTTTTTATGGTCTCCCCTAAATAAATTATATTACTACAAAGATTATGCATCTGCATAAAAGTTTGCATAATAGCATATATGCTTAATATGTGTTTGTAATGCAAAAAGAACATCGTGAACCACAGACATGCCCATACTATAATAATGCAGATGTTAGAAACTGGGCTAATTTTGATATGGAAACACTCTATTAATCATTACTCTGCTACTCCATTGGACATTTCAATATGTTTATTTATAGGGTGACTTCCGCCTAATTGAATTATTCTAAACTAACCATGGTTCTGGTTTTCTGATCCCCCGTCTCCAGGAAGTTCTTTGTACAACATCTGCCTGAGCAAAACTGCCTTTGCGAGCCCTTAATATACCCACTGGTGCCCAGCTGGGAATGAAATGGAGAAGTTCAGTGTGCCCTTTTGTTTGCTTCTTGTTTTAAGGTATTGAAAAATTTGATTGTGTTTTAGTTTTTTTGACACAGGTCTAGTTAAAAAAGAAGTCAGATATTTTGGGCTTCCATATATCACATATTCTTATTTTCAAAAAGAAAGGGCTAAGGGATTTCTTGGAAAAATGAAGGATTAATTGATGGAAGAGCTGCTGAAATAGTGAAAAGAAGAAATGCAGACAGAGTTGGTGATCAGAGTAGTACCTTACAGCATCCTAATGATGATATTAGCTGGAGTGCATAAAAGGAGAGGAGGTGAAGGCTGTAGCCAGTGAAATAAGTATCATGGGGTGTATTGACTAAAATCTTTGGGCTGAAAGCCTAAGATGTAATGTTTATATTCCTGTCGTATAAAATGCTTTCTTCATGGGCCAACGGGTAGAGGATGAGTTGAGGTGAAAGAAGAGAAATTGATGAATCATGCTTATTATGGTCTTGGATTTGATTCCAGGGGATCCTGAAAGAAAAATTTGAGTGCACAGTTTCTGTATTCAAAGAGGCTATAATCAGGTTGTGAAGACCACATTTAACATGACAAAGGTGAATAAACCAAGTACGTTACAGAAGTGTTCACGTACAATTTAAGAGGGTGGCCAATATAGTGCCATTTTTGTTTTAACTGAGTGGATCCGAGGCAATAATTGTCACATGTGTCTAAGAAGGAGATCAATCACTTCACATCCGAGTCATAAATAAACTCTGGATCTGGAGGGCTGGGAGGGACCCATTAGGTAGAATGAAGAGCAGAAAGTGTTTTGGGCATGTTTCTGCCCCTATGGCTGCTGTAACAAATTACCATAAAGTTAAAGGCTTAAAAAGTCCCACAAATTTATTACTTACAATTCTGGAGATCAGAAATTCTACAATCAAGGTGTCTGCAGGGCTGTGTTCCTTTGGGAGGTTCTAGTGGAGAACCTATTTCCTTGCCTTTTCCAGCTTCTAGAGGCTGCCTGCTTTCCTGGGCTTGTGGCTCCTTCCTCCTTCCTCAGGGCTAACAGAGCAGTATCTTCAAATCTCTCTCTCTCATCTGTGCTTCTGTCTTCACATCTCCTTCTCCCTCTGCTTCCATTGTCACATCCCTTTCTCTGACTCTGACTCTCCTGTCTCCCTCTTATAAGGACCCTTGTGATTAAATTTTTACCGCTTAGATAGTCCAGGATAATCTTCCCATCTCAAGGTCCTTAACTTCGTCATGTCTGCAAAATCCTTCTCCCCATGTAAAGTACCATACTTAGAGATTGCGAAGATTAGGATTCACCAATCTTTGGGAAGGACCATTTTCCAGCCAACCGTAGGCAGCAAAGACCTTGGAGCAGGGATTAGAGATGGGAAACTGCACGGCACATCTGGGGAAGCCTGGTTGGAAGCAATTTGCCTGGAGCGGAGGGGTGGGAAGAAAAGTGAGTTTAGACAAGTATTGGATCCATTGTGGGGCCAAATTACAGGGATTGTTAAATTCCAGGCATAGAATATGGAGAATGTGGCAAGGTGAATGTCAGTTCAGTGTGAGGACAACTTTCTAATAGAGAAAGCAGTGCAGAGATGGAATGGGGAAGTAACGAGTTCTCTGATGCCAGAGATGTTGAAGCCAATATGAGTGGTAAGGCTAGACAGAGTTTTAAGATTCTCCCAGTTCTGAGACTCTAAGATACTTTATTTTCACGAAATTGACAGTAAGTAAGATTAGGCTTACTTCAGGAGCGTGCATTTTGCGGCACTAAGAGAAGTCTACTGGTCTCTATGTTAAACTCATTAGAATCACAAAATTATATCATAAACAGTAAGATTGTATGGTTCACATTGCCACTAAAGAATGAAAAACAAGATTTTTTTTTTAGCTTTAGGAGTGTCTGAGCAAACTTTGAAATAGTCTGAAAGCTCTGCTTCTCCTCACCGTAGGCGAGCATCAAACAATAAGTGAAACGAGCCAGGATCCCGTCAACCATTTTGACCTTTTGGTATTTTGGTTGTTACTCTAATCAATTTTTCAAATCCAGATGAGTAAAGAAAAAAATTCAAAGAGATGAATAAGGGAAACTGAAGGATTGCACACGCAGTGCACACATTATTGGCAATGACTCCCAAACACAGATGTAAAGAAGAGCACCTGGGGGTTTTGTGGTCCACTTTACAAATGTACGTGAAATCTATGTTCTACAGGAGTAAATCCGTCAGAGCGACCGTCCGAGGATGCACTGCTCTGTGGCCTTAGTTCACCAAAGGAAAATTGACGGGATTACAACAGATTGCCTTGTAAAAGTTATTCTTTCCTGGGGGGCACAAAAGAAATGGGCTTCTGTGGAGGTGGGGAGGAGTGGGGAGGGGTCATGGTACCAGTTATCATGATTAAGAAGCCCAAGAGGCAAGGGGATCTTTATAAACTTAGTTATTCTCAAGGATAGAAAGCGACAAGCCTGAAGTAAATTGGATCTAGAGAAGCCTGTTTTCCACCAGGTACTGAAGAGGGCATTCTTTGGACTAGAGAAACAAAGAATTATGGCTTCTCTCTTACTACTTTGAAGTCACCAGATCATATAGAGTTTAAATGACTTACCACCATTATCATTATTTTTTTCTTTCCCTTCCTCCTTGTTCCCCTTTCCCTTCTCTTCCATGCTTTCTTCCCTCCCTCCTATCTTTCTGTCTCCCTTCCTCCCTCCTTCTTTCTTTCTTCTTTTCTCCTCACTTTTTATATTGCAGCTTTGTGGGGACAGACATGCCCTTTAAATCACCTCTCTCCTCATGTCTCCGTGGGTTATATATCCAACCTGCTAAGATTCAAGGTGGGCACAATAAATGGTAAGAGGTGGGTCTAGAAGTGGATGGTAGTTATCAGGCAGCTCCCACTGACAGACTATATTTCAGCACTTTCGAGCTTTGTGTCGCATACGTGCATATGACGATATCTAGATTGATGGGCATCTGGACACAGTTAAAATACATTGTGTGGAAAATATGAAGTCCTCACTGCTTGACTTACAATAAACCCAAATTTGTGAATTAACAGAACACATATTGCTGGATATTCTTTGAATCCCAAGACTTCTAATCATGAGGGGATAGTCAGCAAGTTGCAAATCTTTAGCAGAAACAGTCATAAACTATGATGAGATGCAAGCTTGGATTGAAAAGAAAAAGACAACAAAGTGTGTTTTGTGTATTGACATTTTTATTAGCAAAATATAACTAAAAGAACAAAATTGACAGGGATAAAATTTTCCAAACAGCAGTGGTACAATTATAGCTTGGAGATCTTGTCAAACATCAGGAGACCATTAAGAAGCAGTCCTAGTCATCACACACCAAAGAAAACAAATTCACAAAAAATACCTTGTCAGGGTAAATTCCTTTCTGCTCCAGATACCAAGCATCTAGCAATTTTCTCCCCAGGAGAGGTAATGAAGTGAATGCATTAGAATAACAATAATAATAATTCCTATGGTTGTAAATTATTTCAATTTTTTATCCAAATTTCCAAATGTCCCTGTTAGTCTAGTGGAACTACAAGAAATCCTAAGAGGATGTGAAATGATCGGGTCAGGGTCATTGGCGTGTGCTGCCTTTTATGCTTCTCTCCTCCATGGAAATGCTTCTTTGGAGAAGGGGAGTGTAGAAAATTATTTCCTCCATTATGTTTGCTCATGTGCCATTGCCTATCTAAACCCACCCTCTCCCCATCACAGTGTGTATGCGCATATACGCACGCACACACACACATGTTGAGGGTGAGAATAGGAAGTATTTTGGTTATGCCCTGACCTTCTTATCGTTCTTTAAGGCCTTAAAGATGGAGAAGTTTTATTATTAAGGCAATAGGAGCAATATAAAGAGTTAGAGTGATATGAGCTAGGCATCATGGAGAGCACCGAGTCAAAGTGATCAAGAGGAAACCCAGAGGACTGAAACCCAGTCGGACCAGAGACAGGGGTCAAGTTGGATAGGGAGCAGAACTCCAGTGGCCTTCCATCGCACTTCAAATGAGATCCAATCACCTTACCTTGGGTTCCCAGCCTCTTCAAGGTCTTGCTCTGCTCGCCTCTCCTACCTCATCTTCTCCTCCAACACCAAGATTCAACCACTCCAGCCTTTTGGTCTGTTTGTCAAACTTGTTCTCACCAAGTACCTTTCCTCTGACAGGTTCAACTTCCTTGGACCTAAGATGTTCCTTTTGCCTTTCAGAAGTCAGCTTTCATTTCAGCTTCATACAGCTTTATACTTTCTGTCATTCAGATCTCAGCCTAAATGTTGTCTCCATTGTGCGACTTTCACTTCTGGCCAAGATAGAGTTACGGTACCTGGATTTATCTTCCTATCTGAAGCAATAAGAAATACATTAAAGGAACGTAAATATATTTTTAAAGCAATTTCCAAGAAACTGAACATCAACAACAAAGGATGGAGATTCTTGAGACACAGGATACAATTGAACTGAATTCTCCAACAATCTCAACTTACTGACCAGAGAGTTTCCAGGCCATGGTGCCGAGAGGAGGAAGCCATGAAGAGCCAGGCAGATATCCTGAGTTGAGGAGACAAGGAGAAATTCAGGGGAGAATAAGGCAGTCAGATTCACAGAACAGAGTTCCAGAAAAGAGAACTGCACAGAAAGGGAACCTGAGAGATCTGCAGAGGGGCCCCCTCAAGAATTTATCAAAGTGCTGATCAGCACATGCATGTGAACAAACTAACTGAGCTTGAGAGAGGAACCATCCAAGACTATTAGAGGAGAGGCCAGCCCAGTGGTGTAATGGTTAAGTCTGCATGCTTTACTTTGGTGGCCTGCGGTTCGTGGGTTCAGATCATAGGCATGGACTTACACACTGTTCATCAAGCCATGCTGTGGCAGCATCTCACATACAAAATAAAGGAAAATTGGCAACAGATGTTAGCTCAGGGCCAATCTTCCTCACCAAAAAAAAAAAAAAAAGGACTAGTAGAATAGATAAATTCAATCTCATCAAAAATTCAAAACTTTTGTGCATCAAATGATACCATTACGAAAGTGAAGACAAGGAAAAGACTGGGAGTAAATATTTACAAAACACATATCTGATAAGACACTTGTATCCAGACTATCCAAAAAGCAAAACAAAGCAAAAACAAAAGTACTCCTTGATAATATGAAGACAAACAATCAAAAGAGTGAGCAAATGAATTCTGCAGACATTTCATCAAAGAAGCTATACGAATGGCCAGTAAGTACAAGATCGACTTTGCATTAGGGAAATGCAAATTAAAAGTGCAATCCAATACCATTTCTCACTGACTAGAATGGCTATCGTAAAAAAGACACACAATAAAAAATATTGGCAAGGATGTGGAGAAACAGGAACCCTCATACATTACTTGTGAGAATTGCAGCCACTTTGGAAAAGTATTTTGCAATTTCTTCAAAAGTTAAATATAAATTTGTACTGTGACTCAGCAGTTCCACTCTTGGGTATCTACTCAGGAGACAAGAAAACACACGTCTACACAAAGACTTACACGTGAGCGTTCTTAGCAGCCGTCTATGGGAAAATAGGTTAGCAGGTGCCTAGGGCAGGGAAGGAGAATAAACAACAAATGGGCATAAAGAATCTTATTGATATGATGGAAATGTTCTAAAACTGATTTATGGTGATGGTTTCATAACTTGGTAAATTTACTAAAAATCATTGAATTATACAATTGAAATGGCTGAACTATGTTATATGTTAAAAATATATATTAGAGGAAACAGTGCCATTACTCACACAGGGCCAAGTATAGTACCTTTTCCCACCAGTAAGCCTGGACTATCTCATAAGTCATGGGGCATTGGATAGATTTCTTAGAATAGTCTTGCCCCAGAAGGTGGGACTAGTTAGCCCTAGGTGAGACACTGTTCTCATACTACCTAACAAATATTAAGAGTGAGAACTGAGAGGAAGAAACTATTTCCATGTAACTTAACTGCACCTCAGAATAAAGGTCAAAAATATTTTTAGGAATAGAAAGATATACAACAACAAACAAGGTAATATTCTCAATGTCTGGCTGGCATCCAATCAAAGATGAAGAGAGATACAAAGAAGAAGCAGGGAAATGCAAATGATAACAGGAATTTTAAAACATCAATAAGCTGAAATTTATCCAGAACTATTAGACCCAGAAATGTTAGAATTAGCAAACAAGGATATTAAACATTTGTAATAGCTTTATTCTGTATATTGAAAACATTAGAGACACCAATGATATAAAAAAGATCCAAATAGAACTTTGAAAGATGAAAACCACAATGGCAGTGATGAAAATACACTAGAGGAGAATAAAAACTAGGTAAATAAAACACATAGGCAAAAAAGAATTTTTTAAAAAATGAAACTGAACTTTGAAATGTGGAACAACTTTAATGGGTGAAAAATTTCCAAATTTGATTTTTATAAACCTATAAATCCACAAATGTAAGAAGCTCAAAGAAACCCAAGCACAAGAAACATGAAGAAAACTACACCATGGTGTATCATAATAAAATTACTCAAAACCAGTTCTAAAGAGAGAATTTTATAAGCCTCTAAAAGGGAAGGACATGTTAGTTACAGAGGAACAAAATAAAGTGACGGCAGCATTCTTGTCAAAGATGATGTAAGTGAGAAGACAGTGGAGTAGCATCCTTAAAGTATTGAAAAAACAATGAAAACTATCAACACCTTAAAATATTGAAAATGGGGATGGCACCATGGTGTAGCAGTTGAGTTCGGCACATTCTGCTTTGGTGGCCTGGGTTTGTGTGTTTGAATCCCAGGCGCAGACCTACACCACTCACCAGCCACACTGTGGTGTTGACCCACATATAAAACAGAGGAAGATGGTCACAGATGCTTTCTCAGGGCTAATCTTCCTCAGCAAAAAAAAAAAAAATCAAAAGAAAAGTCCAAACTATCAACCTGATTTCTACAGCCAGTGAAAATAACTTTCAAAAAAGTATGACTTTTTTCAAACTTACAAGATCTGTCTAGATCGGTAGATTGGCAATACAGAATCCAGAAGCAGATGATCACCAAGAGATCCATGGTACAAGAAATGTGAAAGGAAGAAAAGATATCGGACAGAAAGAAAATGATGCCAAATAGAAATATAGATCTACACAAAGGAATGAAGAGCACTGGGAATGGTAATGCAAAGTGCTTTCTTATAAAATACATGAAATGGTATATCTCTCGAGGGCAAATTGTGCTAAATAAAGGACAAGGAAGGAGATAAAGTGGAATCATAAAATACACTCAATTTAAAAGAAGGCAGAAAAATAGGAAAAGGGAAACAAAGAACAGATGAAACAAATTGAAGACAAAATTGCAAGACTTAATAATAATAAATATAGACTTAATAATAATAAAACTAAATGTAAATGGTGTAAATATTCTATTTAAAAGGCAGAGGTTGTTGGATTCGATAAAAGAATGAGACCCAACTATACGCTGCCTACAGGAAATGTACTTTGGATGTAAAGACACAAATAGATTAAAAGTAAAAAGATGGAAAAAAGATATACCATGCTAACAAAAATCAAAAGAAAAATGATGAGGCTTTATTATCAGAAAAGATAGATATCAGAGCAAAGAATATTACCCAGCATAAAGATCATTTTGTAATTATAAAGGACTCAATTTATCCAGAGGGCAACCATACTAAACATTTATGTATCTAATAACAAAACTTCAAAATATATAAAGCAAAAACTGGTAGAAATACAAAGAGAAATATACAATTCACAATTATAATCAGAGATTTCAATCTCTCTCTCTCAATAACTGATAGAACAGGAAGACTGAAAATCAATAAGGATATAAAAGACTTGAACAATACTGTCAATCAATTTGATCAAATTATTATTTATAGAACATCCCACCCAACAACAACAGAACACGTGTTCTTTAAATTTGCACACAGAATATTTACCAAGGTAGACCATATTCTGGTCCTTAAAACCATAACGTAAATCTCCATATCTACAAGAATTCAAATTATACAATGCATGTTTTCTGACCAAATAGAGTTAAATTAGAAATCAGTAATAGAAATAGTTCTAGAAAGTTCTCAAATACCTGAAAAGTGAATAACACATTCCTAAATAACACATGGGTTAAAGAAGAAATAAAAATGGAAACTAGAAAGTAGTTTGAATGAAGTGAAAATGAAAATACAACATAAAAGGAAGTGTCACCTACCTAGTCATCCTCTATCACATCAGCTAATTTTAATTCTCTGTATGAAACCTCCTTATATCTGATATTTTGTACTTACTTAATCCCTTTACTTGATGGTTGTATATCTTTCGCCTTGAGAATTGAGACTCCATGCGAGTAGAACATTTTCTATCTTCTTCATCACTGTATCCTCAGGACAGTATCTGGCACCTGTTAGAGTTCCCTAAACATTTACAGAATAAATAAATGATGGATGGATGGATGGATGAATACAAACAAGGCATCAAGAAGGATAAAAATAAGGGCTGGGAGCAGAAGGTAGAAAGAAAGAGGAAAGGATATCTTTGTTACAAACCAAACTGAAGATGGGGTGGGAATTCGTCCAACCAGCAGAGGGCTGGACAGAGAGACATCCAGAAATTTTACCTAGCAAACAGGTCTTCTGAGCTGTCTGACCATTTTCATAGCTGCTTTTATGATGCTTTGGCAAAGAAAACTTGAGTACTATTTGCCTAAAGAAATACCCACTTTGACAATGATTGGTATTGAGAACCACAAAGCACAGATTCTCTGTGGAAGTTCCCCGCCGTTGTAAGAAAGTCTCCTTGTGTTTGGTCCTGCGTCTGGCATCTACCTGTCCTTTGCTTCTATGGAGCAATGATTTCACTGCACTGTAGCTTCAACAACTAGTATCTGGGAAATTATCTGCATGGCAGGAAGGTCTACTGATGATAAACACAACATGAATAAAATCAAAATATTGCAGACTAAATTAATGAGTAAATCTCTCAAGGGTTTATACAAATCTCATAAACAAGCAGTAGTTGAACAGAGGGCTGGGGTTACTATATTTAAATTAACCTCAAACAAACCGCAATTCAAACTGTGTATAGGTATGATAGTCCAGGAAGACCTACTGTCAGCTCAGAATGCCCTTGCTAACCTTCTGAAAGAACCACTGAGAGCCTCTTCTTAAACAAAGCCTATCATATTGCTGATAGTGGTTCAAAGGAGAACGGGGCAAAGACACATATACATACATACGCTTATTACTGTACATGTGCATACACACACATACAGTGCATCCTCATTATTCACAAAAGTTATGTTCTATAAAGCCACTGTAAACACTGAACTGATGAATACTGAACCCAGTGCTACTAGAGGAAATATGGAGAGATAGATAGATAGATAGAGTCATATAGAGAGAGAGATATATAGATATATATATAAAATCTTCATTTCTAAGATCTTTTCTAACATTTTTCATTTCTACTAACGTTTAACATCTCTTCCCAGAGCTCTTCCGTTTCTTCTTTCTAGTCTTCTGGAGGCAATTACAGTTTTAAGTTTTTTAAAACATTTCAATATATTTTCACACAATTTTCGTCTTATGTGAAAGATAATCATTTTCCAGTTAGTGACATTTATTTCTGATTAGTAGCATTTATCTAATGTTAAACTTTGCTGTCTTTTCCCACAACTTTTTTCTTACAGTGGCTTTGTATCAGTGCTATGGCAGCTCAACCTTTACTACTCATCATGGAAAAACCTGGATTTTCCTTAGGCAGTTATGTGTAGGAGGTGCCCGTGTCTGAGCAGCAGAGGGGGAGGGCCAGAATGGCTCCCCACAAGGTACCCACCTTGGATTTGTATCCTATCTCACAGCTTCTCTCTGCTTTTGCTGCCCCAGAGCTACACCCCTTCCTACCACCATGGCTCATCTCTGGGATTCCTTGCACAGCCCCACCTTCTCTGCTTCTCTGAGTCCAACAGCCAATCTGCTCTTGGCTCTGTCTCCCTCCAGGTCTGACACCCTTTGTTACAAACATGGCATACGGGATGTTTTGAACTTCGAGGTGAGCTCTTCACCTTCAGGAAATTTTCCTTTGCTGACATTTCCGGAGATCTGCCTCCCCTGGCCTGCAATCTGTTTCCACCCATCTCTTCTCTTCTCTCGCCTCTTCCTCCCAATCTCGGCTGCCTTTGAAAGCCTTTTCACATAAATCAGAAACATTGCATTTGTCCCCTTGTTTCGCTGAAAATGGAGTTGGCGAGATTTTTTGTTTCTTTAGTGTGATTTGTAGAGAAATGTAGCCATAATCATACACTTATTACTTTTAAGAATTATGTTTAAAATTATGTGTCTCCCGAATCTACTCCAGGCCTTCGGCACTCCAGAACTGACATTTTAGAGGTGATCTTCATTTTTCCTGAAGGACACTGTGGCTAAGTCTGGGACTCCCTCCCCTTACTATGAATCTATTTGGGGTGGGCCATTTAGAGTTATTTGCAACGAATTCATTAGCCTTGCCAGCAAAGCTGATTCTCCTCTCTGAGGATGCCATTCTCCTCTTTCTCTTCTCTCCTCCCTTTCTTCTTCTTTAATTCCTTCTGGGCCTCATCTTTTAAATAGCCAGTGGACTCCCGTCTTTGTGACATCACCCCAGAAATCTCTCAAAGTCATGTTGGTTCTCTGCTGGGCTGAGGAGCGTCCTCTCTTCCTGTTTATAGCACACCTCTGACTGGATTTCTATTTCAAGATATGGGCCATATAGTAATCAGAATAATGGCCCCCAAGGGTGTCCACATCCTAATGCTTGAAGTCTGTGAATGTTACCTTACATGGGAAAACGACTTTGCATCTGTGGTTAAATTGAGGATCTTGAGATGGAGAGATTATCCCAGATTATCTGGGTGAGTCCAATGTAATCAAAAGGATCTTTATAAGAAGGAGGCAGGAGGGTCAGAGTGAGACACAGGTAGGGATTTGAAGATGCTGCTCTGCTGGTTTTGAAGATGGAGGAAGGAGTCATAAACCAAGGAATGCAGGAGGCTTCTAGAAGTTGGAAAAGGCAGGAAAACAATTCTTCCCTGGAGCCTCCAAAGGAGCAAAGCCCCACTAACACCTTGATTTGGGCCCAGTAAGACTTCTGACCCACAGAACTTTAAGTTAATAAATATGTGTTGTGTAAGCCAGTAAATGTGTGGTCAATTTATTACAGCTACAATTGGAAACTTGGACAGGCCATGTCTTGTCTTTGTGGAATGTAGTGTAGTGATGATCAACAACCTACTTTAGGCTATCAAAACCTTTTTGCTTTTCTAAATTCTTCTCTCCCATTATATTATTTCACACAACACTTTTCACTTCCACAATGACTAGGACAGCTGTTTTGATTTTAATAAAACCATCAAAGTTTACAACCAGACAAAACAAGAGTTACTTGCGGCAAATATATATTTTATTATTCAAAAATTACTATCATGTTGGGCCAGCCCAGCGGCATAATGGTTAAGTTTGCACACTCCACTTCAGCAGCCCGGGATTCACAGGTCCGGATCCTGGGCGTGGACCTAGCACCACTCATCAAGCCATGCTGTGGCAGCATCCCACATAAAATAGAGGAAGATAGGCACAGATGTTAGTTCAGCGACAATCTTCCTCAAGCAAAAAGAGAAAGATTGGCAACAGACATTAGCTCAGGGCCAATCTTCCTCACACACACACACACACAAAACTACTATCATCTTCCTCATCAATCCATTTTCCCTTATTCAGGCTAAACATTCATGGTTCTCTTATCTATTCTTCATATGACAGTTTCTAGATTTTGTGTCATCATTCTCTTGAAATTCTTTGGCTTGGCGATGTCCCACTTAATGTGTGCTTATCAGAACTGGACACCAAAATAAGAGCTAATTAGATAATAATAATAGCTTAGATTTAGTGAGTGTTTTCCATGTGTGAGAAATTGTTCTAAGCATTAGACAGATCCATGATTTAAATTTCAAAACAATTCCACAACAAGACCAGGAAGCAGAGGCACAGAGAGTTAAGTAACCTGCTGATGGCTGTATGGCTAGTAAGTGGAAGTTGAAACCAGGCAGACTCGCTCTAGGAATTATGTTGTTAACAACGCTACTAGGACTGTGTGCTGCTCTACTTCCGTTCTATTTAAACTAATATTAATAAAATATTTCATTGAGTTAAGGAATGAACTGTACATTTGAAAATCTCTATCCTGCAAAAGACATAGCAAAAGAAGTAAAGGCAAAATGGAACCAAATGGAAATAGAGACAGTCAGTGAGAGAAGAAAATTATAAGGAAAATTTAGTGAATGGCCATAGAGAAAAGAGATATCGCATCAATGAAAATATAGACAAGATGCTCTAAAATTAGAGTAGTGAACATGAGCTCTCATGAATAAAAAATGTAGTAACCCAAATAAAAATTAAGTTGAAAGGTTGGGAGATCAATCAAGGATATTTTCCTAGAAGTCAACACAAGTATGGACAATGTGAGATAAGGAATAATAAGAAAAATAGAGCAGAATTAATCCACAAGGACTAATTTCTAACAAACAGGAATTTTTTTTAAAATTCCGGCATTGAAGAACATGAAAATCCAGAGAAAGCGTTCCATGAATACTAAGAACAATGTTGGAATAAGACTACAACACCAAGGATAAAGAAATTCCTATATGCTTTGAGAAAGAGAGAGACAGACCAGCCTGGTAACGTGATGGCTCATAAGAATGAAAATGGCATCAGACTTCTCAACTTGGATTTCTATACCCAGTCAAATTACCATCAATGAAAGAATAAGATGACATTTTCAGACATATACACTCATAAAATTTACTTCCTATGTATTCTTTTTCAGGAAGCAATGGAAAAAGTGCTCTGCCCAAACAATGGAATAAACCAAGAAAGAGAATAGCATGATAATCAACACAGAAAAGGAATTAATAGGGGCTGACCCCATGGCCAAGTGCTTAAGTCCGCGCGCTCCGCTCCAGGCGGCCCAGTGTTTCGTTGGTTCAAATCCTGGGTGCAGACATGGCACTGCTCATCAAACCACGCTGAGGCAGCGTCCCACATGCCACAACTGGAAGAACCCACAACTAAAATATACAACTATGTACCAGGGGCTTTGGGGAAGAAAAAGGAAAAAAATAAAATCTTTTTTAAAAAAAAAGGAATTAATAGAATGACTACAAAGCAAGTCCTAGGATGACAGCTGCACAAGCAAGCCTGGAAAACAAATAGTCCAGCCTGGAGTGGGGGTGGATGGCTCACAGCGGGTGTCAAAGGGCAGATCAACAGGGATGTCTTCTGGAAAAAGAACACTGATAGTTGATGAGGAAAATTGTATAGATAATATTGAGCCGGATACTCATGAAAAAACTAAGCAAGTGAGAAAAAGGAGCATTTATTAACTCCAGGGAAAACTAAAACTTGTAGAAGAAAGGAGTGCAAATATAGTATCCCCCTAGACTCAGTAGTAAACAATATTTTCATAGTCATAATAATGAAAGTTCAGACAATGGATTTAACCATAAAATTATGATAGAATTATATTTGGAAGTATGAAGGGAGGGGGAGAAAGTTGTAAAAAGTTAATGCCTTCATTTACCATAATAAAAAGCCAAGAAAATTTAAAATTTATGCACCAAATAACAGTGCATCATATTACTTAGGAATATGGAGGTAAATATCAGAATAAACAGCTAAAAGAGTTGAAAGTAGATACCATTGAAAAGTAGAAAGAGACAGAATGGCTGCTACCACTGGGGACAGTTGGTGTTGCAAATCTTAAAGCCTATTTGTCTTTTTTTCTTTTCTTTTTTTTTTTAAAGATTCGCATCTGAGCTAACAACTGCTGTCAATCTTCTTTTTTTCCTCTGCTTTTCCTCCCCCAAATCCCCCCCGTACATAGTTGTATATTTTTAGTTGTAGGTCCTTCTAGGTGTGGCATGTGGGACACCGCCTCACCATGGCCTGATGAGCGGTGCCATGTCGGCAACCAGGATCCGAACCGGTGAAACCCTAGGCCGCTGAAGCAGAGCACGCGAACTTAACCACTCGGCCACAGGGCCGGCCCTGTCTTTTTTTCTTTAGATTTATTGAGATATAATTGACATGCAGCACTGTATAAGTTTAGGACACACAATACAATGATTTGACTTACATACATTATGAAAAGATTACCACAATAAGTTTAGTTAACATCTATCATGTCTTGTAGATACAGAAAAGAAAAAGAAAAAAAAATGTGTTTTCCTTGTAATGAGAACTCTTGGGATCTACTCTCTTAACAACTTTCACATGTATCATATGTCACTTTAAAAAATTGTTAACTCAAAGATAAGAGACACCATTAGACCAAAAAATAAAAGAAAATCTCAAGGCATATGAACATTGTAAATTCCTGGTTGCGTATTTGACCAAGTGTTCCAGACTCTGAATCGTTTTACATTCCTATGGATTGCTGTCATCACATTTGACATGTATTGTGAGCATTATCATAGTTTTGGCATTTAACAGAAGAAAGAGAGTAACTTTTAAAAATTCACATTGTTGAGGTGCTAGTAAAGATGAGCACTTTTATATGCTCATTCACCAATTAATGTCTTTTTCTGTGAACTCTCTGTTCCACTCTTTTGCCTATTGGAGTCTTCATGCACTTCTCATTGACCAAAAAGGGTCTTTCACATTGTAAGATGATTGGCTTGTTGGCCAGTATTTTTATCAGATAATTATTTAGCTTTACATTTTCATACTTTAAAACATTTTTTATGTGGCCGAAACTTTTTTTGTAATTCTTTCAACTATGTGGTGAGCTGTATTCAGAGAGTAAATAAGCCTGCACTTAAAAAATAAAAACCAGCAGTGTTATTCTGCCCTTTCCCTGAAGTTCCTGCCTTCTTTCTGCCCCTTGGCTTCCCATATCTGACTCTGATATTCCACCTCAGCCCGTTTGTGCAGCTAGGGCCACAAAGCTCTGTTTTTCCTAATCCATCATCCCCTCCACCCCTGTCCCTCCTGTTTCCCTGGGGCCTTGCTCAGTGAGAGTCACCTGGCAAACCAGCTCCTGGGAACTGTTGATGCGAGGTAATGACTCCATGGGGTATTCTCAGGTCACACATTCACTTTTGAGCATGTGTATTCAAAACTCAATCTCAAGGCCAGCATTTACATGGAAGGGACCAGCACACAGACCTGATTTCCTCAGCCTTCAAAGGAGGTCATACCCTCTCCATGGACATTCTGTCACCAATCGAAGGAGGACATACCCTCTCCATGGACATTCTGTCACCAATCGAAGGAGGTCATACCCTCTCCATGGTCATTCCATGGCCAGTTGAGAGTCGATGGGCAGAGGACATGTTGTCCTGGCATAGCACCATTTTCAGTAGCTTCTGACACTGCTGCTTATGGAGATGTGACTCTGACTGGTCATGGGCAGCTACGGCTCACACAGCTCTGTGGGGAGAGGAAATTGTCTGGAAGGGGTGAGATTATGGAGGAAGCTCACTTTCCATCACATAACCCTCCAGAGTCCTGTGGATTCCAGCTCATACCACTTTCTGGATTTCCCTGAATTGGCCTATGGTTTGCATCAGTATCACTCAAGCTTTTAAACTAGAAAGCAATATACAAATATTAATACTTTAAAAAATATTGCTATTACAAACAACGACTTTATTTTAATATATAATCTATAAATTATGTTATATTAATTACATGTAATGAATTAAATTAATTAATATAATTATATAATAAAATATAAAAATTATAAAATATAATTTTAATAATTATATTATTTAATTTTATGTGATTTTATTATATAATTAATAGTATGTAGTATATAATTATTACATAATTATTTTAACATAATTAATTATAAATCTATATAGTAAACAAATGGGTGCACTTAATTACAAAAATATCAACTCGTATAAGCACAGACATAGCTAAAGTATTGATAAATTTACCCCAAACGATGCTTAGGTCATTTAACATTTAAATCAAGTACATGGTATGAATCCCTTTAAAACACGCTTTTGCAGAAGTAATTGGTGCACATACATGATTAGAGTCCTTTCTTTCTGTTGACTGATCACACCAGTGAAATGTGAAATGAGTTGTTTGACTGACTTGACTTTTAAAAATCAAATGGGATAGGCACATTGTTTAGAGAAAAGCCAGGTTTTACGTATAGCAGTATTCTAAAGTTTAGAGACGGCCACTTTCAGATGGCTTTGGGTCTGGGCTGCCCGTGACCTGTGTGTGATGCTGTTGGTGACAGGCCCTGAGATCCCCCACAAGCCCCGTAGCTGGCGGTGCTTCAGTTGACCAGTTGACCCATCTCTACCACAGATACACGGCACAAATCACACTGAGAGGTTGTGAAGCTTAGTTAATATTTAAAACATTTTGATGCTCAGATAAAAGGGGATTCAAGTTGTCACCAATTAGTAGGAAAAGACTAATTATTATACAGACCTATGATCTTTTATAAGTAGAAACATTAAAGGAATCTAAAAGCTATCACTTTTTATGAAAGAGCAGATGGCCTGAATTAGACCCCTAACATATAATGAGTGTGAGTGTGTCTGTCTAGGTCTGGATGTAGATGATCCAGATCTAGATATAGACAACTGAACAGGAACATTTTGAAGGGCTGTTGGGGGAGGGGGAGAGAAGAGAATGGAAAACACACTGTCGATGTCCTTTGAGTCATTCTACACAGTACTATCTATAGGGATTGATCCAGAAAAAGCAGTGCCTTCTGTTCCAGACTTTTAACTACTTAGAAATATGTTTAAATTATCATATTTCAATAAAATTCGTAGTTTAGGCAGTAAAGACTTCCTGAGTCCCTCCTCTGGGCCAGACACTCAGCTACTATGATGAACAAGCCACAGCACTGGCTCTTCAGGAGCTGACAGTCCAGTGGAAGGAGACAGGTATATAAATAGGGCTGTTACCCTACACCCCAATTTTCTCCCTTATCACCCCATCACCACTAAATTAGCATCTGGTTCTTGGAAGGAGTAGTTTGTCTCATGTCAGCTCCTGAGTTTTCTCCTTAGTGGTCATGTTCCTCCCCAAACCCCTAAGTCAAAGGCCACCACTGCCTTTGCTGCAGCTCATTTCCTGAAACCCCCCAAAGGGCTCCACATACAATTATGGAGATTGTGTAAGGCACCCTTTGGGGACATAGATTACTGTAGGTTCACAAGGTGACTAAGGGGACTTCATGTAGGAGAAAACATGGCAGGCTAAGTCTGGCTTTTCCCAAAGGCAAAAGAAAACTTTTTGCAAAGAAGTTCAAATCTTTGTAACCCTCCCAAGCATCTCCCCAAGAAAGAAACTTGAAGAACACCCGTGTCCTTTGCTAAAGCAATTATCTTCTAGCTGGGACCGGGGACTGAGGTGATGGCTGAGGGAGCCTCCTTCCCCTGAGAGATCTAGCTGGTGCTTTGCCATTTAAGGCTGATCTTTGAGGTCTCTATGGCAGTCTGAAGTGAGAGTGGTCCTCATCACTCTTCCAGGTCTTCTGGAGGAAACCTTTGATTCAAACACACACACACACACACACACACACACATAGACACAAACAGGTACACACATACACCACCTCTGTTTCCTTTGCCCTTAGACACAGGAATTCTTAAGTACGGTGTCATCAATGCTTGTTTCCCAGAGCAAACCCCTAGGGACTGGAGGAGGGTGATGAGTGAAGGGAGGAGCTAGTCTTCCAAATAAAGCAGGAACAAGCGATAATAGCCATGGGACTGTGGCCTTTGGGGAGGGACTGGATTAAACTGTCTGAGTTGAAGATAAATTGTTTGACTGAATTAGATAAGGTTTTTTTCCCAATTTGGTTTGCAAATATAGTGACAGGAACATTTTTGTTGAGTTTACTCCACAATCTCAGTAGCCACAGATTATCTACAAACAGGTTCAGATACTTGAGGAATAAGGATTTTGGGTAATAAAGATTCTTTTCATTGAGTGTGGGGTAGTAACTAGGAACAACAAGAAGCATGCTAAAGTGGTGGGATGATTCAACATGGGAGAAATAGTGAACCTTCTGTAAACCTGAGGATCTTTTCTTGACTCAGCAGCAAGAACTGGTGTCTTAACACTTTTTTGCCGGAGTTACTAATGACCCATTATAAAAGAACAACTGAGGTTGATTATTTATCACGAAGGGATTTCTGTGTGTAGATAGAGCAGCATTTGCTCGATTGAGCCTCTCTCAGTCCTAATCCAGCGCAAAGGCACTGCTTGGCCTGGAATGGGGTGTGGCGTACCCTGAGGAAGCTGGACAGAATCTTCTTCCCTCGAACCACGTGTTCATTCATCTAGTTTCTACTCTGCTCACTCTTCCACTAGTCTGTTTTCTCCACTAACGGCCTGCCCCACCTCTCTCTCCATTCCAACACTTTCTATTCTCCATGCATATGGCAGACCGAAGATGCTGTGCATAATGGAGCCCAGTTCATGAACACAGGTCTCTCCTGGTCAGAGGGGAACTTCTCCTGTTTTCTTTTATTCTCCTTTTGTCCCTCTTTTCAGAATTTTAGCCAATTACCTCTTTTTGCCCCTCACCTTCTGTGACAAGTCCACTAAGCTTCTTAGTTTTAAGACAATAAGGGGGATTTGTTCCTGTAAACTCTTTGGTTAAAAAAAAAACCGAAAAGAAAATGGAAAACAGTTCTGTCAGAGATGGAAGTACAGGTAAGATCTGAAGCTCGTCACCGCTGGGCAGTTCCAGTTCACTGGGGGCTCTGTAAATGACCTGAGAGGAGACATATTTAGCAGTTAAAAGTATTTTTAGGAGACCTTAAAATAGAGCCAAAGAATAAATCTAATAGAAACAAGAAAAGGAGAACTTTGATTCTGGGATACCCTGTGGTTCTTGAAATGTGAATAAAATGACTTCCTGGAAAAGCTCAAAAAAGTTGTTAATCATTCTCTTCTCAGTCACAATGTTTAGCAGGTCTCAGGTGCCTGTCTAACAAATAGTTCCATGGGCGTGAGTGATCCAAACGAGGCACAAATCTTTACACACTTCCTACGTGTCAAAACAGCCTGTAAGATTTTAAATAAACGTCCTCACTTGACAGCTCCCCTGTCAGTAGGCCCTGGGACCATGCGGGGACCCGACATGTTAGGTGGACCTGTTCCAGCTACTCCATTCTTTCCTTTTTCATTCCCTTTCTTTTCCTCTCTCTTTTTAATTGTGTACTTTATATGTTACCATCTTCATAACTCTAGTGTTCTTGGTGATCAAATGTTACTGAAATCAGGATCCTGAGAGTAGTTCAAAAAATAGTGTAAGTGGGAGTGCAAGAAAGGTTCTTCGAAGGATGTGTTGAGTCCAGCACACTTTTATCTTATCAGTTGGTTTCTTCTTCCTTGAGAGAAGGAGGGGTATATCTTGAATGAAAACTACATAGACCAACTTGCTATAATGTGTCATCTTAAAAGTTGACTTTAGACGGATAAAGTTGAAGTCGTATGTGAACACATAGCACATCAATTCCTTCCCTAAGCCTCCTATTAGTGCTCACTGTGCACTCACCATGTGATAGTCATTGTGTTTTTGTGCTATGCTCCATGAGAGATATCAGCTGCATGTAACCACCTCCTTTTCAGATATTTAAAATCTACCAGTAGGAACAAGTATGTACACAAATAACTTTATTACTAAGTGGAAGGTAATATCCCTGTAAAGATATAAATAAAGCTCTTGAGTGTTCTTAGGAGAAAAAGATCAGATCTAACCAGAGGAATGTGAGGAATTCATGCAGGAATGGATTTTCCACTCAAAATGATTTCTCAAGAACTACTAAACCTCCAGCAGCTAGAGATTCGTAAAAGGTCATTCCAAAGCTATGGGAATTGTGCCTGGAAAGCCAATAATGTGGTAAGGTTTAGGTGTATTTGGGAAATATTCATGTAGGCTCACTGAGATGTTCCAGGAGACATTTATGGATAAAAGACAAGGAAGAAGACACAGATCCTGTCCGTGGAGAGCTTCCACTCTGGTGTGGGACATGATGAATTAAAAACAATGTTTGCCACAGTGTTAGAAGTGCTGTATTAGAGACACAGACAAGGGAGGAGGAGGAGGAGTGAGAGAAGGCAGTAAAGATTGGTCCTGAAAGAGACAGACAATTTTATCAACCTGCAGGAATTACAGGGGAAACTAGAGTTTATACAGAGATACAGAGATGTGAAATGCACATCCTGTTGAGCAAATTGTAAGATTCAGTGGCTACAGCGTGTGGGACAGGACGAGCCAGGAGGGGCAAGAAATGAGAAAGTCCAGATAATTAGGTTAGGGAAGGACCTTGAAGGCCAAGGAAAAGAATTTGGATTTATTTGCCAGGCAACAAAGGCTTCTGAGTGAGGAAATAAAATAATCCTAAAAAATTATATAAGGAAATACTTTTTTCTTTAATCAAAATAAAACACAGAATCTCCTCTCCTAAAGACTATGGAATACCAAAGAATAGACAGACATACAAATCCAAATAATCTGGTGAATAGGGCAGTTTAAAATTTTTCATCATGGTCAAGGGCAAGGACAGCCCTGAGCTCCTAGGATTTTAAGATCCATGAGAGCGCCAATGTCTGTGTTCATCACCAAGCCCCAAGCGTTCAATTAAAATTTGTTGAAAAAGTGAAGGAAATATCGGATACGCGAGTGAAACAATGAAAATGACCCCCAAATAATTTCAATCTTTATGAAAGGAGGAAGACCAGTGCCCTCCGGCTTTGCATAGACAGCTTCTACATGAGAAGGAGGGAATCAATCCTACATCTTGTGTTCTCCTTGGATAAGTCAATAACTAAATGGTAGTAAAAAGAATATGTCCCAAAGTCAGAGGAAAACAATAGGTACCATTCCTAGTGAGCACACTTCCTGTGGACTTTCAACACGTGTGCACAACACATAGGTAGGAATGAAGAGATGACAGGATGCTGTAATTGGCGAAACTGAGAGCAACAAACGTACTCATCTTGGTTACATGATAAAAATGACTATAAGAGGGATGAAAACTAACACTCCATAGCAGAATAAATATCAAATAGTTAATTAATAGGTTCAGCAGAAGTGATATGTAAATACACATAGTTACTAAGGAAAACAATGTAGGAAATCCTATTATCTGTTTAACAATATCTGTGACCTCTTTAAAGCTAGAAACCACATATTTGATGTCTTTGGTTCCTAGCACTGAGCACACTGCCTTAGTAGGCTAGCAGGCTCTCAAAAAATAAATACTAAATGCAAATGAATATACTCAGATGCCCCTTCAAGTCTCTGCATCCATCACCTGCCTCCAGGATGTGAAGGTGGTGTGGTCTACCCACCATCACCTGCCATCACCCAGGGGGACCTCAGGAGACCATCTTTCCTCTGGAGCCCACCTGTCATTTCAAATTTATGACAGTAAGGTGGCAATTTTTTATGAGATTTTCTCCTTCTTTCCTTTTACTGTTTCGAGGATCGCTAGGGTGGCCATAAAAACAAGAGCCTGATAGCTCTGGAGAGAGCCAGGAGGAGGGCAGGGCAGGTTGTACAAGCCCTTCCACAAATGCTCTGCCAGGTCCCTGCTTTGTGTGTGCCACACCTCAAAGCTGACTTAAATGCATCCCACTGTTCCAGGATGGCTGCCTTTCCAGACTGTAGACTGCTGGCTGGGGCAACTTGCCAAATGCTGCTCCTGGTCTGAGAAGGTTAACCAGTGTCCATGCTGCATGGGAATGAGCCTGCAGAATCAATGCCTATCGACACTGAGATTTCACTTGGATCTAACTCTGCCAGATAAAGCAGTAAGAGGCGTGAAATCCAGCAGTTCACCTGAGAACAAATTTCATGCCGGTAAATTCTAATCTTTGCTATTGGCAGTGTTGTTCAGCTCTGCAAAGGCTGCCCCGCCTTCTGCCCTTTCCCAGCCTGGAAAGCAAAGCCAGCTTGGGTCACACCTGTCCTGGTGGCAGAATCCACTGTGTGTCACGGCCTCCCCTCCATGTCAGTACAAATATCCTTTAAACCAAAACTTTCCTCTTACCATTTCCATGACGGAATCTTTTCATCTGTAATAATTTTCCATCAGAGGCTGGAGAGGAGGCTGCTGGAGTTTACCTGCTGTTCAAACCAGGCACGGTGGAGAGAGACCATTTTTCTTTGTGTTTGTTTGAAACCAACAGGAGGATGAAAAGGCCCCATAAATACAGCCAATCAGGAGTATTTTATATCTATTGCTGCAATGAGAAAGCCCACCTGTAACAAAATAGAGGAGGGATGCAAAGAAATAAGAAGCAAAAAATAAAGAAGAGAAGGAAGAAAGATTTAGAGAAAAAAGGGAGCAGGATTAGTCAATCCTTCCTGTCGAAATGCTCCTGTGGTTTATAGCAAAATAGTGCTTTGCACAGTCGGGGTTATTTGTCAAGGGTTAAACGTCACTCAAATCACGCCCGTTATGAACTGGAAAGTGTACGTGTGTATGCGTGTGTGTGTGTGGAAGGATCGAGATGCGATGCTACTTTCTTATGCATTTCAAATGGAGCCACGCTGGCCTGGAGATGACCTGCCACACGATTTTTAAATTATCTCTGTGCGCGCTCCGCTTGTTTTGGAAATGCTCTAAATAAAAATAATGGACTGTCTTTTAATAAGTCTCATTGTGAGGATTCCACATATCAAACCACGCAGCGCAGCTTGGAGGCAAACATCGGGCATGTGTGATCTCGCTGGAAGAGAGACAAATGGTGATGCGAGGAGCTCCATCGAGGGACTGCTGACAAGAAAATGGCATTCGCAAACTGACACATCTGTCAGGGTGGAGAATATTGGCACCTGTCATGCAATTTCAGTCATGACTTTTAATAAAGCTGCTTTCCCTTAGGTAAAATTGGAACTTGACTGTAATATTAGCTGCGAGCACGTCTTGTTTTCCCCTTCAGAGCGCTTTTGTACGTGAGGCGGTTCAAATGAGTCTTAAAGCCGAAGTAATGATGTTTACCAGCCTTTCCCCTGTCTCCCCAGAACTCTGGATTTGAAAAAGATGTTGCACTGAGTTTTTTTTTTTCTTTCTTTCTTTCTTTTGCAAAATGTCTCCTTTTGCCAATGAATGCTGGTTTCCGCATAGACTTTCATAAGGTTCGGCTCTCCGTTCTCCCCACCATCCCTGACCTCCCTCTCCACCTCGCCTCCGCCTCTGACTGGGTTGTTGTTTGAGAGAATTTAGCCCGAGGAAGTATGTATATCATAAAAACTCGGTTGGGATTTGTTGGCTGTCAGTCAATAAATCAGTCAGAGTTTAATTACCAGGCAAGTGATGGGCTGTGGTGACAGGCACCAGCTCCAGTGGAGAACATTTCTTTTGGGGCAACCACTACAAAAAAAAAAAAAAACCCTAAAAATGACGTTACTCTGAATGTGTGTGTGTGAGAGAGAGAGAGAGAGAGAGACAGACGCAAGGAGAAGCTAAGAGACAAAATCGAAAAGCAAAAAGTTGAGTGCAAAAGCCAAAGAGAAATGAAAAGTTAAGGAACTCCACTGCTGCCGTCAACCCTAAAAGCTTAAGAGAGTGGAAGTTTGTGGAGTCATTTCAATAAAATGCTCTCTGTTAAGAGCTTTTCATGTGCTGTTCGAAACATCAGTAGTCGAGCGTTACATGATTTCTGGACTAACATATATTAATTTCATTTCTTTGTTCAACACACAGAAACATTTTATTTGTAATCCATTGAATTAAAAAAAAGCTCAAAACTGGAAATCTCACTTCCTGCCAAAACTATCGGAAAGAATTACTGTATAAAAAAATGACATAATGTGTTAAATGCTGTTTCACACAGTAGGAATCAAGTGTGTTTTCTCCCTTATTAACGTTCCCACAAACAATGAACCGTTTCTTTCCCACCCCTCCCAGCCCCCAAACACCACTTTGGAGCAAGATTCCGGGTTGAGAGACCCTACTACAGATTCAGGATTATTGGGGCGGGGAGCAGGGGGAATATTCTTTTCTTTTTTTTCTAAAGGCAATTCACACTCAACATAGATTTTACTTTTGACTAGTTATAGGAAATGCCATCTTCTACCTGTCATGTGTCATGAAGCTGTATGTGAAGATGCTGCAGGGTATTTTGACTGAAGGGATGTTCTATTTTCTTTTAACTGTTCTCCAGTGGTATGTCTCAGTTTGTTTATTTGAAATTCTTAGACCATTTTAAGGAATTGTGGGGATCTTTGACTCAAGGTAGTATATCCACTACTCAGAGAAGCCCTCTCGGCTGGAGTAGGAGAGGAAGGGAGGCATCGGGCTGCGCTGAGAATCCGGGATGGTGGAGGAGGCCCAGAGTATAGATCCTTTCCTAGAATTTAAATTCCATTGAATTTTACCAGAGTACCCTGGATCTTTTCCTCCTTTCTGGAATTCTTTTAGAATTGTACAAACGCATGAGATTTTTATAAATGTATCATAAAGGTTTAAGACAAAAAAAGATCAGGCAGGATGAGCTGTGAAGATATAGGAAAAAAAAAAAATTATACACAGCACCAAAGCAAAATCAGCAGGCTTTCGGCTTTTGCCAATTCTTTGTGAAGAAAATATTTGGCATTTTGCCTAAAATCTTAGCAGCAAACAACAGCTATTCCAGCTTAAATTGATATTAAAAAACAAAACCAAAAAGGAAAACAAGACAAAACAAAACCCTATACCCCTGGGCCAGAAAATTGCCTGTGACCTGAGTCCTGGAAACCTATAAACTGGAGCCAATTCCCCCGCTTCCATTTGCCCTTGGTTGAATCCTTTCTAGGCCTCAGTTTACCCAGCTTGCTGCTCAAATGCCAACACTCTTGGGGACCAATAAATTCCTCTATGGTTTCAGTCCAGGTAGCAAGTGATAAATTTGAATAAACTTAAGAATGAGCAGGCTTTGTTTAAATGTCTGTTAAAACAAATTTTATGACTGCTCCAGTGCTGTATCAGATAGCCCACCATGTCCACATACCCCATAAAACACGTCACCAGGCTTCCCGAATATGTCAGGTTAAGAGAACCAGAATCTTTCCTGGAGCATTTCTTTTTTGAATGTCCCACCCCATATGAACAACCTTTAAGTCCAAACCTAATGCGACATTGTAACCAGAAGAAGTAGAATTAGAAGAAATAATAGTGGTATTGTCTCAGAGAAAAAAGGAAGATCATGAAGTGGAAAAAATAAGCGAAATACTATTTTAAATTAGCCAAAAAGAGCTTCATTCTCTATGGTTTGACATTTTGCAGTGTCAAAAAACTGCCTGCATTTTCAACCCATCAGGATTCTTACCTGCCACAAAACTGCGTTCAAAGGAAAGGCACAGACAATCATCCAGCCACAAGTGGATTATAATCCAATGCTTACCAAGAAGGTAAGACAAACCTAAACACGCCTCAACAACAAAAAGACAGGCGGGTCCCTCTTTTAAGCCCACTATTTCTGTTGAGTATCATTTATGTACATCTTCAAATAAAAGAGAAAAGCAAACACTGAAACAGTTATTAAGTGTGGAGCTTTCTTTCCACTGCTTCCATGCCATCACTATCATAGAGAGATGTCTATGGCGACTCTCTGTGCAACATCCCTCATTGCTGTTGTTGTTGAAATAACCATGGGGTTTCAGAAATGAGTAAAAATTAAACTACATCTTTACATTATCCTGTTTTTAAAGATCTCCAGGAATGGGATTTTGACAAAAGGAATAACACTCTCTTATGGTGCCCTAAAACCCTTCACCATTTTATATTCGAAGTGCTGCACTAAGAGCTCGTTTCCTCGTGTTCTCCTAAGAGAGAGAGGAGAGATTTCACTTACGTGCTGTGTTTTTAATTTTTATAGACCAGCTCACTAGCACAAGATGAAAGATTGGCACAAAAATGGGTGTGGAAGTCACTGTTGGCAACAAGTCCCTGCTGGCGGATTGTTCCCCGGCAGCAAGCTCCTTTGTGCCCAGCACTCCTGTTGTAGTTGTTAGCACACGCTCCTTCATTCACTCACACACGGATCCCTCGTTCATTGGGGCAGGCCACACATTTTGACTAAAGACCTCCTTAAGCTCTAGGGAGATATTCAAAAAAAGGAAGGCAAGGCCCCTGCTTTAAAAGAGCTGGCCTTCTCATGGGGATAGACTGAAAACAAACAAACACGTAAGCAAGAGAAACATCAGATGGCGATGAGTGCTATGTGGAAAATGAAAATAACACGCACTAGGAAGCCCCTTTGGTTTTCTGGTCAGGAAAGATCTCTCTGAAGAGGTGACATTGAAGCAAAGGAACCAGGTGAGTGAAGGTCAAAGCAAGAACATTCCGGGCAGAGGGGACATCTTGGAACCTTGGGAAAGGAAACGAAGGCTGGCGTTTTTGAAGTGTAATGAACAAAGGCAACGTGACCGGAGACGAGTTAGGACAGGCAGGCGGGGGGAAGACCGTGTAGGGTCTTGTACCCACGGCAGCAGTTTACATTTTCTGCTAGGTTTAACAGCAAGCTATTGTAGGGTTTCAGAATGAAGACTGACATGATTTGACTTGAGTTGAGTTTTAAAAGCATCACTCTAATGTCTATTTAAGTGGCCAAAAGTAGAAACAAGGAGACCAAAGAGGGGATATTGCAATGGTCCAGGCAAAAGATGGCTTGAGGCTTGGGCTGGGATGACTGTAAAGAGATGATGAGAAGTGGAGAGATCCAGGACTTAGCTTGAATTAGTCAACAGGAACTGCTGATGTATTGCATGATGCTGAGAGATAGAGAAGTACATCCTTCAGCATGAGCGGGCTATACTGTGTGACACACAGCACCAAAATCTTAATAGCTTAGAACAGCTTAGATTAATGCCCTCTCCATGCTCCATGTCCATGGCAAGTCAGCAGGGACTTTGTTCCACATTGTCCCCACTCAAAGACCCGGGTTGATGGAGACGCTGCACTTGGAATGTGGCTGCTTGCTGAATTAGGATTAAAAGAATACAGACAATCATGCACTGACTTGTAAATGCTTCCACACAATGGTGACACCTGTCACCTCTACTCACAGCTCATTGGCAAGGATCATTTGGTCAAAGGGAGGGAAAAGTGGAGTTATTCTCTGTGGAGAACAGTGGAGGGAAACCGGGTATTGGGGAACATAGCTAATATTGATCACAGGAGGTGTCAAGGGCAATGCCTCCATTTTTGATTTGAGTAATGGCATAGATGGTGCCGCCATTTCTTCACTGGGAGATGAGGAGAGGAGCTCTTGTAATCCTTCACCATGATTATAGCTGTTGGTTCAACACTCATCTTGCCAGAGATGGTGCAAGCTCCATACTCCCCAGGTCACTACTGTCCTAGACTCTATGAACCCAGCACCATGACTGGTGTATAATATTTGGTGATTTTATGAATGAATTAATGAAGCAAAGAATAAGTCATTAAGCCTTTTTTTTTTTTCACTTACCAAGGGTGGCAAACGATTGTATTTTCAACCTTCCTGTCTGAAGTCAACCCGGAAGTCCACGTTTAAGCCTGTATTATAAGCCAGGGCTCAGCTGCATGGGCTGATTCACACAGGAGGGTTTAACAGCTACACACTTTCCCCAGTCGTCATTTGGCTGTGATGAAGTTTTGTGCTCTAGTTCCTGATACCTCCATACGTTTTGGCAACTTATTTGAATGCTTCAGATTACCTACCTAGTCACCAGCTTACTTCTCAGTTTTTGAGTTAGATGCACTTTCAACTCCAGCTAAGGGACACTTTGGTCAGACAAGGCATTTTGACACTATCCTATGAGCCATTGGAGGTATGGACCATTTTCAAGTGAAGAATTGGCATGAACTGTGTCCTGACTGGAAACTCCTGAGGGCTGGTGCTATATTCCTTGAGTCTAAGCATTCCCAACACCAATCAGAGTAATGGTCACACAAAAGCACACAATAAAAACTTGACGTGAATTACTGAGCAAATGAATGAACACATGGATGATTGAATGAGGTTTAAAAAGATTAATGTTGTGGCAGTAGCAGGTTTAACTGGAGGAGGTACAAGCTTGTGGCAGAAAAACCGGCCGTGTTGGAAGAGTCTAGAGGTGAATTTATAATGCCCAGATACCGTCTGTCTCAGCTCAGTGAGTCCCTGGCTGAAGATGAGTGATATTTAAAATTGCAACTCAATATTCTGTCTGATTCAATGTCAGTGCGACTCATTAGAAAGACACAGGGCAAGATTTAAAGAAATAACTTGTAAAAAATTTATATAGAGAGATAAAGTTATGTCATCAGAATTACTAATATCTGACTCCCCATGCAACAGTAACTCTGAATTCCAACACTATATAATTTGATCTAATGAAAACATGCATTGAGTACAACTTTAAGATGACAAGGCATATGGTTTTCAAACCCTTTGTAAATCTGTGATATCAATTTAGGTACCTGCTCAAGACATCCAAACTACACTTTTGGCATATAAGAATACTAAAATCCACTTAATTTTCCAGTGGTATATTAACTTGGAGTTGTTTACTTGCAAGAACAGAAACACAACTAAATTAGCTTAGAGGAATGCAAGTGCTCATATGAACAAACCACAAGCAGGACAGGACACAGCTGGAAAGGTTGTGTGCAGCTGAGCTTTGAGGATGGCTGAGACCAGGTTCTCACACACCGTCAGCTTCTCTCCTTGTCTCCCACTCAAGTCCGCTTCCTTCTGTATGTTGACTCTGTTCCTTCACACGACAGATCAGCTTCCTTCACAGTAAGGAAGACATGGCAGCCAACATCCCTAGACTCTGATGTCTCCTCTAGGGAGGAACTCAATCCCTTTTCCAAGCTCTAATTGGATGGCAAAGCAAGATACAGATCATCTGTCACCTGGAGATGAGAGGGAAAGTGATTGGCAGCTTTTACTGAAACCACGGGGCTGTGGCTCTTGATCAGTGGTAGGAGCAGCTCTCTGAAGAAGAATAGGGTTGTTTCCAGAAGAAGAGAGCCTAGGCACTCATTCTTCCACCGTCTCTCTATGCTGTAAACCTTCAGGAGGCTGCTGCTGCTGCTGTTTACTCTGCGGGGGTTGTTTTTAATTTTTAACCCCCACTGTATGAGTGAGAGAATGAGTGTGTATTCGCTTGTTCAGGCCGCCATAACAAAGCACCGCAAACTGGGTGGCTTCAACAACACAGATTTATTCTCTTACAGCACTAGAGGCTGGAAGTCCAAGATCACGGTTTCAGCAGATTTGGTTCCTTCTGAAGCTGTGAGGGAGAACCTGTTCCAGGTCTTTCTCCTAGTTTCTGGTGGTTTGCTGGCAATCTTTGGTGTTCCTGGGCTTGCAGATACACCCCCTTGATCTTTGCCTACATCTTCACCTGGCACTCTCCTTATGTGCATACACATCCAAATTTCCCCTTCTTAAAGGGACACCAGTCATATTGGATTGGGGCCCGCTCTTGTGACCTCATTTAAACTGAACCTCTGCAAAGACCGCGTCTCCGAATAAGGCCCCACTCTGAGGAGCTAGGAGTTAGGAGCACAACATATCCTTTATGGGGGGAGGGGGGGACACAATTCAACCCATTACAGAGGGCGAGGACATTTTTGCTCAATGAAATGGGTGGACTTCTTGAGAGTGAGCATCACTCAATCTCTAACTCAGTTCTTCTTAAATCTCTTTCACTTGCTAATTTCTTGTGTTCTTAGCATTGCTATCTGTGTTTTAGGAGTTTTTTTTTTTTTTAACCAAAGTTAAAATTGTCTATTTGCATTTAACTCTGGCAATACAAATGTAAACAACTTTACTTTTCTTGACTGTTACCAAATAATAAGTAATTACACATTTTTTATTGTAGACCTATGGACAATCAACATACAAATTCTTTACTTAGAATTTTTTCAACCAAATTAGTTTTTCTTTAGAATATTTCTCAAAAGGAACATTGGTTACTTCCCCATCTAGTTACTAAAATAATTCTCAATAAACGCAATCACTACAGCATAATATGTTAAAACTGTTTCATATATTGTGGTAATCAAGTACTGGATCCCCTTTTGAACGTTATGTCTTGCATGTTACATCACAATAGGTATTAAAGAAAGAGGTTAAAGGAAAAAATGAATGACTAATAAGTGGGATTATTCATTGTTATAATTTGTGAAGGGGAGAAAATTCGGTTTTCAAATGAAAAGGTATCACAATCAAGGATTAATCTGAAATTTTGTTTTAAAATAGTGTCATTTTTTGCCCTGGTCTGTGAAATCATTTGTGCCCTCAGATGAGCCACTGGGAAGACTTGCTGGAGTCTCTGAGAGGAGGAACTCCTGGACACCCAGCTGACCCATTCTGGACTCTCATAAAATGTTGTATTAGTTGGCATTTATTTGGGGAAGGCAGTGATGGCTTCTACTGGTGTATGCTGCTTGTGTACATGTAAACACGGCTGTGTCTTTCCTTTATTCTGTGAGTGACAGTGGAAGAAAGTGTGTTCTGGATGTACTGACATCAATACATTGTTACAACATGAGTAACAAGACAGCCCGCTGACAGATGGGGCTGCTCCAGTTATAATGCTCGCAGCCCCCTTTCTTCTACACTCGAGGGCGGGTTTGCACGCCGCGTGCTGGGGACAAACGTGGTGGGAACTGATACTTAGTAATGACACATTATGTACTACAGGTTTTCCCTGTGCGTGTGCCCTCATGTTCCTGTCCCAGCATCAGGGACCGGCAACATACTCCATTTGGCAGCATTGTCCAAACTTACCTCCCACTGGAGTCTTGGAGAACGGACCCACCCATTGTGTTTGACAACACCCAGATGCTCACGAGGAAATGCCACTAACTCAGTAGGGTACTATTAGGTCCCGGAGAATCCAAACCCAAAGATGTGAAACTGTTTTTAACAGCTTATTTTTACTTCCAGGTTTTACTGTATGTTTTCCTTCCATTTCAGTGTCAAGCTCAAACACATTTTTTGTTTCAAATCACATCTGCTATAATTTCATTGGAACCAGCACCAGATATAAGGACGTGCTTTCTCCTCCTTCCTTCCCCCTTGTATGCATGTGTCATCGTCGGAGTGGATACAGTGGAAGGTGAAGAAGAAGCCTACCAGGATCTCTTGAACCACATATATAATAACACTGCCTGTGGAAGACCCTGCTCTTCCAGGCAGCAAAAGCATTCATGACCTGGAAGGGCACAAAGCAAGACATTTTCCCAGCAGTTTCCCAAGCAGCAATACACAGACAAAGAGGTCAGGTCTGGTGGCCCCTCTAGCATACGAACGCCTGTTTATGAAGACACTTAGCGTGGATTTAGTAAGTTCACCGCAAAGCTCCAGGGGCGCCTGTCTCTTTAAATCCGTCTCCTCCCAGGTGAAATTTGTGGCCCTGATGAATGGCAGAGCAGAGTCATCCATAAAAGGGCAGAGGAAAATCACATTCATTTGCATACAGTAATTATTCTGTGAATCAGGCCACCTTTATTGCTGGCAGAAAATCTACTGTCAGCATCACTCTATAGATCACGTTTGAAAATCTAACAGCTGAGGAAAGTAATTGTTTGGAATCCATGTGGTCCTGCACTCCTGTCGCCAGCATGTCAATTATCATGTTTCTAGGTAGACAGCAAAGTTTCTGGGTGCCAGTCAACAAGCCTGTATTTTCTTTTCTTCCCCCCTCTGCAATGCCTCTATCCATTTCTGGGGAGGTCCCCTACATATTAGGCATGGCCCGAGTTCCAAAAGATGAGTGTGAGCATGAGAATGCACTGGACCCAAACCCGGGTTGACTTGCCATAGTCAGCATCAATTGTAAATCGCAGGAGGGTCTTGTTCCCCCTTCTCTAGAACCCTCACCACACCCGCATCAAGCCACAAACATACAAACATCGTCACCACATCTACTAACTCCAGTTGAATCCACCTTCTCCCGTGACCAGAGGAGGAAGCCAGTCCCAGACATGGCCGCTGCAGGTCTCTCCGTGACGTTATGGACAGCAAGAAGGATGCATTCGCTGTCGGTGGCTCTCCAATTTTTGGAAAGGAGGGGGAATTGAGGTAGAATGGAAGAAAAGCTGTACTAGTGGCTCTGAAAAGGAATTAAATTCATTATTTATAGGGTGGTGGAAGACACATAGCACATATTTTAATCTCCAGAGGAACACTGTAAAGGAATGTTTCCATTTAGAAGAATTTGTATGGGCACAGTTGACGGAGCAGGACTTGCGTCAGGCTTAATTCAGAGGGTTAGCAAGAATAACATGAGCAGAAAGCTCAACGGGGGACCATCAAGAGTAAGACAAACAGCTAATGTGATTGAAACAGGTGCTTTCCGATTTTGATCATTTCCATTTTGCCTGTAATATACAGTTTCCTTCCGATCTGCCAAGTTTTAAGATGCACAATGTGACTGGGGCAAAGACTAAACAGAGCCTGAGAAATAAGTCTGCAAACCAATGATTTTCCTGGGCATTTTGATTTATCCTTTCTATACCCAGGTCCAAATGCCTGTTGTAAAAGCAGAGTAAAAATATATGTATATCAGAAATTCAAGTAAGACACTTGGTGTATAAAAGGCAACATTTGAAATACCATGAGCTGAAGGGCTGTGTGAAGCCACTTTCCTGCCACCAGGAATTCACTTAAGAAGTTAGAGGGAAAAAAGTCAATTAGGGAAGGACTGCTATGCTGTCTCATTGAATGGGGCGCTGATACCGGAAGTTTTAGATAAATGGCATTCCGGCCTCAGAGTTCCCACGGGCTGAGATTGGGTTTGGATGAGTTACTTGGATGTAAATGTTTATAGAAGAAGACTTAAATTCTCTGAGACTCTTGATTTTTCTTTTTCTCCTTTCACTTATTCTTCTCATTTAAAAAAAAAAAATGCTCTTCACAGCATGGATGAAACTTGAGGACACTATGTTAAGTGAGATAAGCCAGACACAAAAGGACAAATGCTGAATGATTCCACTTACGTGGGGCTCCCAGAGTAGTCAGATTCATAGACACACCAAGTACAAGGGTGGGTGCCAGGCGCTTAGTGTTTAATGGGGACAGAGTTTCAATTTGAGAAGATGAAAAAGATCTGGAGATGGATGGTGGTGATGGTTGCACAACAATTTGACTTTACTTAATGCCACTAAACTGTACAACGGTAAATTTCGTGTTTTGTATAGTTAACTACAGTGATAAAAATAATAATGTCTACCTTAAAAATTGCTTGTCTTCTTAGCCAATGGGCAGAATCCAAAGGGGAAGAAATTAGAAATCTTTTAATCTATATGATTTTATAACACGGGATCTTTCAATAATATAAAAATAATGATATATGACTAATTCAGCAATAATCACTGTCATGACATAGCATTTAACGAAGATGATGATAGTATTAAAATGCATATGTCACCAGTACTGGTTCATACCATCATTGTACTACTGCTCTCACTAGTATAAGAATATTTATTTGTATGCTCTTCCAATTTGTAGATAACTAAGTTGACATAGAACAGTTTGGTAATTTATCAAACTCACAAAATTAGCTAATGTTGGAAAGAGGTGTAATACTGCTAAAGGCCACTCCTAGTTCGGTACTTTCGGCTCACAACATTTCTGCCAAATTTATCACTTATTTCCTAAGTTCTATTTACAGCGGCAGGACAAAAGTCAATATTGAAGTGAACATGACGTGAGTTGATGCCATCTATATTGCCACTGCTCATACAATGAGACAATCTTGAAAGGATTCCAAAAAAAAAGTGTTTTACTTTGCTTCCAAAATAGCAAATTAAGAGCCAAAGCAAAAGTCAAAACCATTTAGTTACTCAGAAACTGCTAACTTTTCCATTTGTCTGTGCTGGGTTAACACTCCTGGTCAAGTTTTTGACGTTGCAAAGTTGATCCAGACAAAAATAGAAAAATCTTCAATAAAATCTTACAATAAATATTAGAAATTGCAAAATCTCTCCTAATTTAACTTTATTGAGAATGTTTCGCTCTTTTTTGTTGTTTGAAGGTACATATTTCCACTGATCACGAAAAGGTGAGTTTTAAAGGGCCAACCAAGTTCATGCTTTTCGGCAGGCCAGTACTTGAAAGACCTATCCACTCCTCACAGAAAGGAGGCGGCTTATGGGCTAAGTTGTGCCACAGACACTTATTGTGTTCCCAGTGGCTGACGAGTGCTGTTTAGGCTCCAGGGACTTGCCAGTGGACAAGGCAACAAAGATCCACCCCTCAAGGAGCTTACACTGTAGTCAGAGTGAGAGGACAGGGGCAACAAATGCTAAATCAATGGGACAATTTCAGAAAGTGGTAAATGCAAAGATATAGAAATGGGATATGAGAGAGCATCAATAGGGCAGGCTGGGGGACATGAGAGAGCATCGAGAGGGCAGGCTGGGGGACATGAGAGAGCATCGAGAGGGCAGGCTGGGGGACATGAGAGAGCATCGAAAGGGAAGGCTGGGGGACATGAGAGAGCATCGAGAGGGCAGGCTGGGGGGACATGAGAGAGCATCGAAAGGGCAGGCTGGGGGACATGAGAGAGCATCAAGAGGGCAGGATGGCACTCTTCTAGGCTGGGCAGTGACGGTGAGCTCTCCGAGGAAGGACGACCTGGAAGTGGAGTCTTCTAGTCAGAAAGAATGTGGAGCACATCGGTCCTGATCAATCCCGGGGCAAGCTGGAGTGAAGGAAGACCAGACAGGTGGGCAGTGTGTCTACAGGGTAGTGAGCAAACCAGATCATTGAAGGTTGTAGAGAAAACAGTATGAAACTTAAGAATTATTCTGATCACATTGGGAGGCCACGTGAGGGTTTAGGAGAGAACTGTGATGTGATTTATGTCTTAAAAATATCACTCTGGCTGCTATGAAGAGAATAGATTCTAAGTGTGCAAAAAACAGAAGCAGAGAGACCAGTCAGGAGGGTGTTGAAAGCATTTAGCAAGAGATGATGGTGGCTCTGATTAAGGAAAAGGTGAAGCTACAGAGAAGTTGATGGATTCAAGATTTGCCTTGGAGGTGGAATCAGTTGTCTTGGCTGGAGATGTGAATTTTGGAGTCATAAATAGAAAGACATTATTGAAAGCCATATTACTAGTTGAGATTACCCAGAGAGGTGTGTAAACAGCCAAGAAAAGACTGCTGAAGAGAAGCCCAGGAAGTCTCTGATGCTAGTGATCTAGAACAGAAGGAACAACAGCGTAGAGGGCTGAGAAGTGGCCGCTGAGGTGGGGAAGAACCAGGGGAGTGAGGCGTCTGGAAGCTCAAGAGAATAAAGGGCTTTGGGGCACAGTGAGCAACCCTGCCAAGCACTGCTGAGACGTCAAGTGGGATGGAGACTGAGACTTAGCCATTGTCAGCAAGATGGTGAGCCTGAAAAAGATTTTTTCATGGAGTGTTAAGGATTAACTCCAGATGGTATAGGCTGAGGGATAGGTGAGCTCCAGCATTGGAGACAGTGAGTACAGGCAAATTTGGTAGGGCATTTTGCTGTGATTAGGGCATAGAAATGGTGCAAAGGGGGCATAGTGTCAAGAGGATGGTTTACTTTTTTAAAATGAGTATATTCATGGTATTAATCCTGCAAAGTGGGAGACACTGCTGACAAAGAAGAAAAGAGGAATAATTGCAGGAGAGAAAGTCTTGGGGAACAAGGCTAGATGGGGTCTAGAGCACAAGTTGGGGACTGGCCATCATAGAGCATGGCCCCTCCTCCCTTTAAGAGTGAAGACAGAGCATGTGGGTACAGCAAGTAGGGTGAGGATTTGGTGGAGAAAAGATGGGGCATTTCTCCTCTGGTGAATCCTGTTTCCTCTCTGCTATATGAGGCAAGATCATGAGCAGAGAGTGCAGGGGGAATGGGTGTCAGAGACTGGAGGTAGGTGTAAGTTATGAAATAGTCATTGCAGAGAGTAGACCAAATTTCCTGAGGCAGCGTCCTGGGATTGCCTGGCTGTTTTGAGTGCTTGTTTGAGATTTGTTGTTGTAATTTAATGTGTGTCCAGTTTGCATGGTTGGATACATTTTTGTCTCCAGTCCTATTTGTGCACAGGTATCAAGTTATTTCGGTGTCAGAGGAAGAATGGAACAAGGAAATTAAGGATGATTTCGAGGTACCCAGGAATAAGGTGAGTAAAGACAGAAGAGGGAGCATAAACAGGAATTATTGATGGTGAAAACTAACGTGGTCACTGGATGGATGGGGAGTCTCAGTGGAGGTCAAGGTAGCATTGGAGAACAGGTAAGGGGCGTGTGTCAGAGGATCCTCAAAATCGAGACTTCTAAGGTAATAAAGTTTTCAGAAATCACAAAGCTTACAACAAGTCCATGTGAGTGGGGGGCTAGGCAAATAGGAGAAAACATAGTTAATCTGAGGATCAAAGCATGAAAGGTGATAATGACGGGTTATCTCGTGGATGTACATTCAACGGACCACTGATGATGACAGTTGTGGCAGAGGGAAAAATAATGTTCCAAGTCCTAAATTCATCAGTGAATGAGGGGAGTTGCCAGGAATTTGGAGGAGGATGCAAACACCTAGTGGGTGATACCATGTCCTTCCAATAACGTAGGGATTTTGAAGTTGGAGAAATGGTCTTAGGTTAAAACAGAGGGCAATGAAGACACCCACCCACCTCAGCATTTGAGGGTCAAAGGTTATAGGGAAAGAAAGCGCCCTTGATTTGAGGATCCTGCTCAGGGGCAGCCGAGTTTCCTAGAGAAGTCAAAGAATATTTTCAGAGAAGTATGTTGTGGAGGTGCTTGGAGACATAAAATGTGCTGGCCAAGCAGCCAGAGAGGCACAGATTTCGGAGTTCTTACCCCAAAGAGGGACTTGTTGGGGTGGGGCACAACAGGAAATGCCCTAGAAAGTACTCAGCAGAGACCACGCCCCTCTCCCATCCTGCTTTTCCTGTTGGAGGTCCAGGGAGCCCTCATCCAAGCAAAGGAGCCTCCTGGGTCCCAGAAAGGTCTTTCTAGAGCAGAGCTGAGCTGGCGGAGTGCCACCAGGGCACCAGTATCAGCCAGAGACTGTGCTCTTCAGACCAGGCGTGGCTCAACACAAGGCTGCCAGAAGGAGTGGCAGGGACAGCCTTCAAGGACAAAAGGCGTGACTTCTCCCAAGTGGTTGAGGACACCTGGAGGTGGCTGAGGTGGCCTCTGAGCTCCTGAGTACTCCATAAGAGGAGTGTGGTGGGCCAGAGTGTTGAGAGGCAGGCCTGGGAGGGGAGACAAGATGCATGGGCTGAGGCTTGTTTTCTCTGATGATTAATATTGCGTGAAGATTGATTTCCAAAGGGACTGGAATTAACTTGAAGCGAAGTGTGGCTGGATTGGAGGAAGAGTTAGCTTGCCACTACTAAAAAAAAAAAAAACAAGGACTTCGGAATTGACTTATTACTTCAACCAGGACTACCTAAGAAGGTATAATCTGCTGAAGTCACAGGTACAAAGAGAAATGGGAATGTCGAGTTATGATGCTGTACACCTGAAACTTATATAATAATTTTTTTGAAAAGAGAGAAAACGGACCCCATTCATTGGGAGTCACACTGCACGAGTACCAGGCCAACGGGCAGCAGAGCTTCACCCCAACCCCGCGGTCCCCCACTAGGAGCTCTGTGGTCACAGTGCTTTGACACAGTTACAAGATCCTGGTTCAAGGGCAGGGACCATTTCTTATCCAGTTTTGTCTTCCTTCCTAATGCAGCCAAACAGTTTACTTTGTAAGACTGAGCATTTAGTAAATATTTGTTGATTCATTAAATAAAAGCTGAAATGTAAGTGATTAATGTGAAGGGAAAAAACTACAAAAGGAAAAGCCATACCACCAAGAAAATAAATATCAAAGATTTTAGCATATTTTAGGCTGCAAACAAAAATAGTTTTAAAATCTTAGTTTAAAATTCACATGGCTCTCATGGCCATATTGGGTCAGACTCTATTAGGGGAGTTAGAATTTTTCTCTGCTGAACTTTATATGCAAGTTGTAGTCAGAAATTGCAACCATGTAATTGTTTCTCAAATTTCTTCCTTATCATATGAATTTTAATGCAAAAAAAAGGGAATCAACTTAAAATATCCCCAATATTGTGATATATTCTCTGCATGTGAAATATGATATTTTCCTGCAGAGGGCCCTGTCTCAGGCACACGTGGCATATTCCAGCTCCTCAGCAACTTTATCTTTCTCACCTCCTTTATCAAGCTCGCCCCATGAAGGGAAGTCTAAGGCACTGTCTGGAGAGCTGCCCAAGTTCATTAATGCATTAGACATACAGAGAGATGGTAGGCAAATTTACTTTTTAGAATATTATATTCCCAAAGAGGAGCACAGAATTTAGCATTTGCAAATGGTAGAACCACTCTGAGGGTTAGAGAATGCCCCCGTTAATTCACGGGGAGTTCCATGATCTGGTTCTCTCTCCTGTTTTCATCGACTTCCTGGGTGACTGCCGTGCCCACTGTCCCTAGGAAGGGTGGTGAAAAGTGCAGACACTGCTAAGCTAACATTGCGTCTTATGTCTCTCCCTTGTCAGACTGAAACACAGCAAAGAAGTGCTGGGGAAGGTAGACAGAGCTGCAGTTCTTTTTCTTTTTTCCTTCTAGCAAGTGGCGCTACTTCAGGGTTCTGCTGTTCATTAGGGATCAAGCTGCCAATATTGGCTCGCTCAGATTAGTTCTTTATATAACTGTACCGATACCAGTGTTTGCATTCCTCTTCAACTGAAAATTTGTCAGAGAAGAAAGGCATTAAAACTGTCACTGCAGATAAAGATCAGATGTTTGATTTCAAACAGAAGAAGCAAACACCCCACCGTGCACTCCATTAACTCTTGAGTCCTCTGCTCAAAGTAATGTGCAGAACTAGACCAGAGCTGGAGAGGGGGGAATGCATCCAAATCTCACCACTGGGGGAGCAGCTCCAGAGGACATTGGACTTGGAGCAAACACGTGGGGGAAGGAACTAAATTGCGAAAGCTTTCCCTTTGTTTCCTTTTATTACAAATACGATTTCACAAAACAAATAAGTCCAGCGTATTTTATCTGAAAAACAAATAAGACTATATTCAACCATTTACGTGTAATCAGAGATGAGGGGAAATTGTTCTGGAAAAATATTTCGACACTAGAAAATTAAGCCATTTCACAATACCCGCATATCATTAGTAGAAAACCAGCCCCATGGTGGTGAATAAAATGCATACTTTCAAAAACTTCCCTATCATTCCACACCGTTCTTTCCTCCATTTAAATAAAACCAACGTATTTCTCTATTTCACTGAATAACACAGAAGTAGATGTCTTTGATCTTAACCTAAACCCTGAATTTATTTATGGCAGCTATTTCTAAATGCTCTGATCACTAAAAAGATTAATATGCATAATATTTCTGTGACAAGCTGGATGACAAGTAGTATCATCCCCATTTTATGGATTCAGACATTGGGGCAGGGAGAGGTTAAGAGACAAGCTGAGTGTCATAAGGAAAATTAGACTCTCAAATTTAGTGTACTTTTTATTATTCTATTTCCGAAGGGAGGTGTAAGGTGGTAGATCAGAAGTCAAGAATCCAGGGCTGTAATCTAAACTGGTACTGACTCATCCGATAGCCTTCGGCAAGTCGTTTCACCTCTGCAGCCCTGTCTCACCATTAGGTCAAACTGACACTTCTCCCCAGCCCTCCGCTGCCCTGCTGCGAGGATTAACGCGATGAGACCTGTGCTGTGCATTTGTGCGGCTTGTTGGTAAAAGGCACTCTACAAATCCAAAATATACTAAGTGACTTCCAGTAGGTTCTGCAGTTTGAGGAGGCCTTGAGACAGTGAAACATCCTGCTGTGCATTTGAATAGACTGTCCCCAAGTGCCTGGGGCAGGGCTGGAGCACAGCAAGACCATGGGTTTTGTTCTGAGCGGAGTAGAGGCTGCCAAGTGTCCTAGCTGCTCTGGGAATACCACGGTCACCTCACCTATGCAGCCTGGGATGGGGCATCTGACTGGGAACTGCCAGGCAGTCCTGCTGCCCCCTCCAACTGTCCCTGGAAACTGGAGGGATCACCTGGTAGGTGGGTTTGTTCTTGGAAATCCCATCAAAAGTCAATTCTGTCTAGAAGACTGCCTTGGCAGTTGTGAAAATGGATTTAGACTCGCTTCAGTCCAGCCAGGGAGCGCTTGCATGACCCCCCTACGGTACACATCCCAGAAGAGGGAGTCAAGCCCGGAGGCCAGCAGTGCTGGTAGGTGATAGTGCATGGGAGGAGATGTCAGACATGGGATTTCACATTTTGGGTGTGGAGTGCCACCGTGCACAAACAAGGGATGGAAGCAATAACCCTTCCTTTACACACCCCAAAGCAGACCCCTTTTGACTTTGTACTTGAAAAACGCAGGAAGGGCCTTCTCTTCTCCATCCGTGCTGTCCCTTACTGATTTTACATACAGCGTGGATGATGAGAGCTCTCAAATATCTGTCTCCAAACCAGAGCTTCCTCTCAAACTCCAAATTCACTTACGCAGCTGCGCAGTCAGCATCTCTGCCAGGATGTTGAGGAGGCTTCTCAAATTCGAGTCCAATACTGAACCCCTGACCTTCCCACACAAAACCTGCTCCCCCAACAATCTTCTTTATCTCAGGTTAAGGCAGCTCCACCTTTCCAGTGGCTCAGGCAAAGACATGGGAGCCACTTTGACATTTATCTTCTCTCATAAGCCCCTGTCCCCTTCAGGAGCCCTTTGGGCACCACAATCACAGTCTGCCTACGTTCATTCTCTTCTTACCTCCTCCAAGGCAAGCACTCTGGTCCCAGCCACCACCACTGGCACACATGTCACAGTAGTAGCCTACTAGCTGGTTTTCTTACTTCTCTCTTTCCCTCTAGGATCTATTCTCAGTGCAGCATACAATTATTCTTGGAAAATATAAAGACCATTTAATGCTTTTTGCTCAAAACACAGCAAAGGCACCCATCTCAGTCAGGGTAGAAACCAGCACAAAACCTGGTCCCTGTTACCTCCCTGTCCTCATCTCCTACTAATCAGTGCATGACCCAGCCCCTGTTACCTCCCTGTCCTCATCTCCTACTAATCAGTGCATGACCCAGCCCCTGTTACCACCATGTCCTCATCTCCTACTCACCAGTGCATGACATGGCCCCCATTACCTCCCTGATGTCATCTCCTATTGACCAGTGCATGACCTGGCCCCCGTTACCTCGTTGTCCTCATCTCCTCGTAAGCAGTGCCTCAGGGCCTTTGTACTGCCACTCCCTCTGCAGAAATGGTCTTCTCCCAAGTATCCACTTGCCTAGTTTCCTGAAGTCCTCCGAGTCCGTGCTCGAGCCCGAACTTTTCAGGGAGGTCTACAGGGACCCTCCGTATTTCACACTGCAGCCTCCCCACTGCCCTGAGCATCTCCAGTCCCCCTGAGCAGCCCAGGGGCACTTCTTTGTTCCCCCTGCATTTATTGCCTCCAGTATACTGTGTCAGTTTCCTAGGGCTGACATAGCAGAATACCACCAACTGAGCAGCTTAAACACAGAAGTGTATTGTCTCACACTTCTAGAGGCCAAAGTTCCAAGGCTAAGGTTCCTTCGGAGGGCCATGAGGGATGGACCTGTCCCAGGCCTGTCTCCTGGCTTCTGGGGGTTGCTGGCAATCTTGGCATTCTTCGGTTGGTAGACGGCCTTCTCCCTCTGTCTCCACATTGTCTTCCCTCTCTGTGTATCTCTGCGCCCAAATTCCGCTTTTATATGGACACCAGGCATACTGAATTCAGGCCTGCACGGATGACCTCGCTTTCACTTGATTACCTCTGCAGGTAATCACTCTGAGGGTCACACTCTGAGGGACCCAGGGTTAGGACCCCAAGTTCTCTTCTCTTAGAGGACATAATTGAAACCATAACACATGTAATATGTTCATTTAATGTGTTTAATTTTGTTGTCTGTTTTCCCTTGCTAGAAAGTCAGCTCTGTGAGGCAGACAATTTTGGGTGTTTGGTTGTTGATGTCATTCTCCTGACATAAAGCAAGCTAAGCATTTAGAATACTGATGGGAGCATAACAGATATCAATACATAGTTTTTAATTGACTGAATGAATGGACTTCATCACCATTTGCAGACGAGCTCCGTGCCTTGCCCAAGGTCCTGCAGATATTTAATCAGAGTCTGGACCCAGGTCTCAGGCCCCCAACTCAACACGTGGGATCAGGATAAGTCACTGATTAAATGGCCTGGTGGTAATAGACATGATGAGATGATTATCAGATGGAAAATGTGGGCTACAAAAGCCTAGGAATCTGGCTAACTCCGAGGCAAAACTTTTCTGGGCTCTGGTTTCAGCCGGTCATTTGGAGACTTGGAATCTCGTGAGCTCATCCTGCTCAGTGTCTCTGTGTTAATCAAACAGCACAATAGTTGCCTGGATACCCTCCTCATCTCATCAGCCACAGTGGCCTGTTACCAATTTTCAGAAAATGAAACGAGACCCCTGAGGACTGTAATTTGGGGAGTGCAGTAATTTAGGAATGTTTGGAGGGATCTGGAAAACCTGTCCAGCCAGTTCGTTCACAGGCACAAATGGCAGGAGGCCCGGGTGTGTGAGGATGAATACCAAGGGCTGTGCTGCCCTCCTTATCAGTCTCAGGACCAGGAACCTTTGTTTGTTTACTCTCTTAGATAAACTCTTGAATCCTTGGGAATGCTTCAATAAATCTGTTTTCCTAAATACTTCCTTCTTGTTTATAGAACACCTTCAAAGGATGTGACAGCTTGTTGCAGACAGAAACAACGCCTCACTCCTAGCAAACCCCGTCTTCTTCCCTCGCCCCAAAATAGTTCTTGAAAATGTGAAAGCCCGCTAGTACTGATCTCAAGGCTTAGCTGACGTGGACAAGCCTCGCTGAGATTCCTTTGGGTAAATTTTGCATATTCTAACTCAAGATCATTTCATGAAAGCTCAGCTCACTCCTCAATTACATTTGGATTCCTTAACATATTTCAGAATACGGCCATAATATAATGTCTATTTCACCTGAAAACCTCGAAGTTATTTTTATTTTTCATCATTATGAAAATGACCCAATAGAAAATTTCAATCATTTTGCTTTCTAGAAACAGGATTTTAGCAAATTGTATTGATGTGTTTTTCCCAGTCACAATTAGTCCAGTGTCAAACCTAGTTCTCACACATGGATTTTTATAGTTCCCAGGTAGTTGGGTGTAATTCCAACAGCCTTGCCTTTATTATCTATCTAATAGATTATCCTGCTTCATATCTCCGTGGCACCAGATGGCATTATCTCCTTAGACTGGCTGTTGCCTTGTTAATACAGAGTTACCTAGAAACATTAAAGGTCAGGAGGATACCATATGGTCCACTCCGTCCTGCCCTTTTATCCCAGGAAAGGCCAGATCATCATCTGAGTGTCACCTCCGCCAGGAGCTGCTTATATCTGATTCTCCTTTAGACTCGTTATTCCACTTCTATTGAAATACTATAGCCAAGAATGCCTTCAATGTCTACAATTTGGCCCTTCTTTTTATAGTCCAAACACCTTATCTTATAGAAAACTAAAACGTAAGACAAATTTTACCTGTTTTTTTAATAGATGCTGCTGTATACTTGTTTTTATAAGTTTTTTTTCTAACAATCCTAATATACTTTGCTGCTGTTTTTAGTTATGGTTCATGTTCCAGGTCTACTGTGCCATTGGCTTGTAACTATCATTTGAAATCTGGGTTGTGTTTGTGCAATCTATTTGCGTCTGTCAAGGATATCTGGTCCTGTGTCTTGCTAGTTGGGTTTAACCCTTATTTCATCTTTAAATTGTTGCCTCAAATGTCTGCCATTCAAATATAGAGGCCTTTACCTCCCTAATGAATGCCAGTTCTAATAAGATAAAAGCAATTTGAACTGTTGACTTTTAGGGAAGAGCTTCTGAAGGAGAAACATCCTCGCTTGGAACCAGTAGTCATCAGTCCCAGGAGAATTGCCACAGGAGTTCTTTCAGAAGTCGATGCAATACCAGAGAGGCAGCGAATCAGTAATTCTGGTACTGAGCCTTTTCCTCTTCCGGAGCCTCACGCACGTTCCTGGTGAGTTGCTAAAGCACCTCACCTCACCTGGCAGCACCTTGTAATCCTCTCTCTCTCTTTTTTCTTTTTTTTTTTTCAGCTAAGTAAATTTGGATGAAAATCTTGATTCTTCTTAAATCTCTCTCTCTCTCTCTCTTTGAGTCAAATTAGGTCAGATTCACCCTTTAGGGCAGCATGTTATGGTTTTTAGCAGATCTCACTTAAACTTCTTTTTGTTATTGTTGATTTATAAGCAGCTCTTGAAGTTGTGGGAAGTATTTGTTTGTTCCCATTAGTTTGGATTAAATTTTTCTTCCCTCCCTCTTACCTTGGGCTTTAAAGTCCAGACCATAGTTGAATTTTTACCAGATATAATTAATAAATAACATATGAAATGACTCCATACAAAATGAGCATATAAATCAGTTATTAATCTCAAGTCTCAAAACCCTTCGTACATCCCTCACTCTCAAGCAGCTTAGAAATTCTGTTTATAATTTCAGATACTTTCCTTCATATTCAAGGTCAGTTGGTGCCCCATTTCTCTTTTTACGAAAGTCATCTGGCTCCATTCCTGGTATTTCGTAAGCGCCAGAATCATGAGACAAGTTTTAGACCAGAACTCAGACAATTTTAAGCTGTGCACCTTCCTGTAGCATTGCGCTGTCACCTATATGTTATCCTTGGGGTTGTTTAAAAGTCATTTGTAACCAAGACATTTGAAGATTCTTTTTCAAGATGCTACAAATAGACTCAAAGACTGCAGAGATTATGAGGAAATACTCAAAGAACACAGGATTTACAAAGGCATTACAGAGAGGAAAGAAGATCCGAAACACTCCTAATGTTTCCGTGTTATCCGGGGATGGTGGTAGTAATGAAATCTGCCTCCTGGGATTGGCATGTGCTGAGCAGATGGTCCCATGAAACACTTATCTCAATGCAACAGGATTCAGTAAATAGTATCATTGCATGAATCTAATGGTGATTGCAAGGTGATTGTTATTATTCCCATTTCACAGATAGATAAACTGAGGCACAGATAGGTGAAAAGACTCCACTCAACTCAAACTGAGTCTGTGAAAAAGGCAGGACAAAAGCCCACAAATTCTAAATTTTATCTGATTTATACACAGTACAGCCCAACAATATAATACAATATGTATTACAGACAGAAATGAGTCTCCTGGTTATCATTTCCCCAAACAAATAGAAATGAAGTCATTCAACCCCGAAACCCACATAAGTGCAGGTAGATCAAAGCTTTTCCTCTCCAGGTATGGTCAAGGAGGATGGCATCCTTGATCCAGGCAACACAAGGATTCCGATGGCACAGACTGGGGCCAGGCTAACTGACTGAGGGTGTGGCATCCCTGAGAAGACGGGTTAGTATGAATGCTTGATGTTTCAGATTATTGAAATAAACCTCTGACGTTCTTAACACTTATCTAGATTAAGCCCCACTCCTGAACCCCTGCACGCGTCTCCAGCTCTAATAGCATGTCAGTAATGGTGACCAGTAAATTAACCCTGGAAAACACTTATTGATCTCTACCTCAGATTGCTGACTTCAAAAAAATGTCATTGTTTCATCACATACACTGTTCTGCCTCATTAGCTGCTGTCACTGTGTTCTCGGGCACCCAGGGACTCATTATTCGTGACACAGTAACTCTGTGTGAACTTGCCGGGTGTTACCAGACCCAGACAACAAGTGGTTCTCATCCTGCCATCATCTGCCCCCACAGTGGGCGGAAGGGGTGCCCAATCCTGATCCCTAGACCAGTAGAAAAAGAGCCTGAAACATCCAAGGATGATCCAAAGCATCCATTCTCTTCTTCAGAGCCTAGATAAGTACCTGAGCTCACGTCTCCTCAAAGGCAACTTTCAAGGCCTAATAAAGCTCCTTTTCATATAATAATTGGCATCTCCTAAGCTCCTGTTGATGACCCTGCTCACCCCAGGAACGTTTATAGTAGAAGTTGCTGAGCTCCATTAGACGATTCTTAATTAGAGAAGAACTAGACAGAGATCTAAAATGCAAATTAGAAGGCCATGAGAAGTGGAAATCAGACCAGGTCATTAAGGAGCAGGTTGGGAAAGAGCCTAAGTTTGTAAGAACAAGAATGTGAAGGCAAAAAAGGAAATTCAGCTTCCACGGACATAGGAGGCAACGGGAAAACGTAAATTCTGGTATATGCAGGATTTGTCATTTATTGGTACATGGACAGGCAAGTCATGGAAGGCAAGAGAATTTTTACTTCCCTTTTTCTTAAAATAGTGCCTGGGAATGGAAAAAATTTACCTTTTGTGATAGGTTAAAAGATCAAGCAGGAGTGGGTAAAAATGTGAGAGGGATGAGGCATTTAAATTGTGGAATTTGGTATAAAATATTTCAAAGGAAGATCCAACCTTGGGGAGTGGCCTTAAGAAGCAAACCCAGACACCCTCAAAGCAAACGGCCTGCTGTCCCAGCAGGTGGCCATCTCCTTGGGTGCTCACTCATGAAGTCAGGCATCGTCTCTCCCATGTTTCTGGTGCTTCTCTTTCAGATGGAACTTCTGCCACATCCACATTCTTCTGGTGATTAAGAGCAATAAATGCTTATTCTTGGAGGTTTGATTCAATTCTACAAACAGCCGAAAATCTTTCTCAACCAGTATTTTTGAACAATATGTGTGATGAAGTTTGGTAACGTGGGAGTTCTTTGGAGGGAGAGGGAAAATTGTTTGGAGTTTTTTTCCATAATGCAATAAAACTAAATTTTCTTTCATGATTTGTAAAATGATCCTAAAGGAGAAATGTAAGTAAGAGAAGTTTATCATTGATTTTAATTCCAGTTAATCAGGGTTTCTCTGCAATGGAGAAATATTTGAAAAAAAGTCTTCCCTCTATTGTCCGTTTTAGCATACATTTTTCAGAAGGACAATGTCTAATTTTATTTTCTGCAATTTGATTTCTACAGAAAAATTAGAATTTTTTTGAGAAAATTAAGCTTATCAAAGTTTTTGAAAACGTGACTCATGAGAACAGGTTAAAGGAGGTGGGTTTAGTTTAAATGAGAACATGCTGAGAGTGTGTCAAGTGGTGACCCCCCAGGACGCAGGCTTGGGTGGGGAAACGAGGTGGGCAGGAGAGCTGGAACTATAACTCTGCATTGTCACTGAGCGCAGAATAATGGCACTGTGCACGAACACAAATGACAGTTATGGAAAATTGAGCCCCTATGAGGAGAGCAGTTTCCATCCTAGGAAACACTTAGCTGCTTGCTGAGCCCCTGAATGGGTCTGGGGAGGCCCAAGGTAAGCCCAGAGTAGAATTTGAAGGTGACAGCTGAGAGGAGGTCCCTCTGCCTGAGAGCGTGGGATTGCTTTGGCAAGTAATGAGGACCAGAGGAGAGAGGTGGACAGAGAGAGATGATAAGAGGTGGGGTTCCAAGTGGCAGAAATAGCTCAGATGCTTTTAGAAACTAGAACGTCTAACCTGAGATATTGAGAATTGTTTCAAAATTTTGACTTCAACACGGGTTTGAACAGCGGAGCATGGGGTCACTGCGAGCATGGTGAACTGGCTGCCACATCAGTCTTTCAACTCCCCATGCTGTTTTCTACAAATGGATTTTTCATGAGTTTGGAGAGGAAATTTTTTGAAAAGAACTGCCTTCCATATCTAGGTTCAAGTAGCAGAAACTAGAAGACGAGGGAAAATGATCTATAAATGGACTAGTTAAGCAAAGTTAGAACCGGAAGCCAGGACGCACCGTCAAAATTGAACCACCCCAGGAATGTTCGTCTGTCATTCTTGAAAGGTTAGCGTACTAGTTTTCTACAAATTTCCACGAACACAGGAGCCTAAAACAATACTTATTTATTTCCTCACAATTCTGTAGGTCAGAGGCTGGACACGGGGTCTCTCCAGGCTAACATCAAGGGCTGGGCAGGGCTGCATCGCTTATAGAGGCTCCGGCAGATTCTGCTCCCAACTCAGCCAGGCCGTTGGCCAATTCACTTCCTTAGAGTTGGGGGCTGGGACACGGTTCACTTGCTGACTATCACCCATCTTTGCTCCCAGAGGCTTGCAAAGTTTCTTTTCAGGCTTTCTGTGCTCCTTGAGGTCTGTCTCAGGCCGGGGCGTGTGGGCCCTACTTCTCCGAAGTGGCAGTGTGCAGCAAGTCCCTCTCATGCTTGGAATCTTTCCCACTTCTTCTTCCAGCCAGAGAAAGCACTCTGCTTTTAAGGGCTCCTGCGATTAGATTGGGTCCATCTGGATAATCCAAGATAATCTCCCTATTTTAACGTCCTTAATATCGGTTACATCTGCAAAGTCACTTTTGTCGTGAAAGAAACATATTCATAGGTAGCAGGGGTTATGGCACAGACATCTTTGGGGGTAAGCCATTCAGCCTACCACAATACTCAAATCTTTAACAGTTGAAGACACCTTGAAGCTCCTAAAAAGGTGGCCAATTAGGCGATGGTAGAAAAGTGAGGGGAAAGGAAGAAGTGCTAAAAAGTTGAACGGGATAGAGAAGCAGGCAGCACAGTCATAGAAATCAAATCCAGGAGAGGCTACTGGAGCAGCTTGCAACAAGGTGGGCTGAGCTCTGCATGGCTGCAAGTGTAACCCCGGCACCTGTCGCACAGGCGACCCTACTCACAGCATTTCCATGTGTAGGGTGGCACCAGAAAAATGTGAGCAGGGAGGGGAGTCTTTGATTTTATTATTCAACTCTTACAACTCAAATTGTGGGCCCGCCCCCTCTTTGAATCCCGTTAAGATATCCACACACACATTCACACCTGCTATGAAATTTATTTGCCACGTTTTAGTTCACAGTAAGTTTATGGCTAAGTTATAAACTCTACAAACAGGGAGTTATACTGCAAATTTGAGAGCCCTTTAACTACACGGTAAGTGTTATAATGACAGATAGGGTTGACTGAAGACTATATCTTTTCTTTCAATAGTATGAGGTTTACCTTACATTTATTTTCATTTAAGTTTGCAACATTCTTTTGCATTAGCTACTTTTTTGTGTGGTGAAGAGAGTTTTCCTCATGTTATACTACAGTTTTCATATTGGCCGAATCATTCTTTTGAGAGCAGTATAGCTTCCAGGTCAGTGTTCCAGAATGCCTGGCCAGGTCAGGCCAATCCAGCCACTCCTTTTCCTATGGCATCAAGGCCCCCAGTTTCCTCATCCCTTCTTTTAATTCTTTATTCCAATATAAATACCTGTGAATGTTTTAACTTCCCTAATTCTCCCTTTAAATAATGTTTTCTGGTTTCTTTCTAATTTTCCAAGTTGAGAAGCTAGTAAATATTTGTTTTCAGGTTGCCTATCCAAAAGCCAATCCACCATTAATAGAACATTGATATGCTTCAAACTCTCAAATACAGTATTCTAGAAGAGAACATGCACCTTTCCAAGTCTGTGCATATATGCATAGCTGCTTCCACTATTTTTGCCTAAATGATAGAACAAATTAATTTAAAACAATTTCTATCAAACTTTTTGTTTTTTCAAGGCATTGGCTAACGGCCAATTAAGCCCATCAAATAACCAAAGGGATCATGGACACACCTATTAGACTCAGCTGGTGAATTTTGGCCGTATTCCCTGATGTATAAATATTGCCTAACCACTCTCTTTATTTCATGTTCCAAGAGGAAAATTTTCTCCTGGAAAAGTATATAGATTTTTGTATAGTACTATAATAAGAACTTTCTTCATATGCAGATTAAGTATAACATGTCTACATTTAGAAGGATTAACAGTCCACATCTTCTTGCTTAGTTGGCACCGATGTAAATGTGTATATTTAAGAGCATATCAAATATTCTTTGCAGGAGTGTACTAACACCTGCTGTTCATGATATCCTCGGAAACCTTAATGACCCACTCTTGAATATACATCTCAGAAGAATGTAATGATACATTTGGTGTACAAGGTTCTGGAGATAACCTTCTCAAACTCCAGGAAGGAGCAACCAAACTCATCACTCTGAGCAAGAAGGAGGATTGAGGTAAACAACCTACTGTGTGTAGTAGAAGTATGAATAGACAGCAGGCACAATCACGAAAACCTCTGGTCCCAAGCAACAAATCTTAAATTTAAAATTAAAAACAAGTCTTAAATGGCCAGTTGTCAATTTCCTAAATAATATGCCAACTAAATAGTAATAGGACACAAAAAACATCTGGAATAGTCACCAAAAAGCCTAATAGCTGACCACAAGATGTCAATGTTCGGCCATGCCTGCCCACAGCGATTGCCAGCTGAGTGACACTACTTAAAAGAATTGAATAATTGGAGAAACTGAGAAGAACTGGTAACCAGCTTGAAGAAGAAGCCATAATTATTTTGGAGGGATTGTGGTGGAACTCTTCAGGGAACCACAGAGCATGGGCATCATTGGGAACAAACCCCATGATTCCCCATCTCGTGCCCATTAGATGCAAGAGAAAGAAAGTGCAAGGAAACAACTGGAATGTACTAAGAAAACGTATAAATGTAGTGTTCTTGGAGATCAAAAAAGTTCATCTCATCCTCCTATAGATCTATCTATCCTCGTTGCCAATGTGGGTGCTTGATTAATCTATTCTTAGAGATTTCCACAAATAAGCTAATTCAGCAACATTGGAGTTTATCAAGCCTTTCCATTGATATGAAAGTTTTTCCCTCAAACAAGAAGCTTAGATGTCAGTGGGATAGATCACTGCTCCAAGCACCCGGTTGTAGGCAGAGTGGCTCCCCAAAGATGCTCACGACAATCCCCAGAACCTGTGTCTATGTTACCTTACACGGCATGAGGGACTTTGAAGACGTGATTTAGGTTATAGATAGCAAAACAGGGAGATTATCTTGGATTTCCTAGTTTTACCCAAGCTATCACAGGAGCCCTTAAAAGCAGACGCTCTCTGGCCGGAAGCAGAGGAGACAGGCAGGAAAAGCTGTTAGAAGGGTAAGAAGGACCCACCATGCTTTGCTGGTGTGAAGGAGCAGCCACGTGATAAACGCAGTGGCCTGGGAGCAGGGAACAGCCCCAATGGTCAGCCAAGAAGGAAACGGGGACCTCTGCTCTGTGACCCCAGGGAAATAACCTCAGTAACAACGAGCATGAGCTTGAAGTGGACTCTCCCCGGGTCTCCAGACCAGAGCCCAGCTGGGCAGCAGCTGGGGAGACCCGAAGCAGAGGAGCCAGTCAAGACCCCTGGGCATCTGATCTCCTGGACATGATAGAGAGGTGTTGCCTTAGGCACCTAAGTTTGTAAGAAAGTTTTATGGCGGCAATAAAAAACTGATAGAAGGATTTTTGACAGTATTTTGAAATTTTCTTATTAAATAAGCCTTCTCTATGTACATTAGGAATTGAGTCCACTATTGGGGAAGGCAAGCTTATCTGACTCCGCACACCATCCAGAGCCAGTTCTTCGGGACACAGTATGCAGGGAGCAGCTGATATGTGTGCGTGCTGTTGCTGGGTGTGGTACCTGCAGGGGTCCTGAAGTCACAAGGGAGAGAAACAACAAAGAATCGTCACCCATATGGGGCACTTCTATGGCAGCGTTTAAGGTATGTTGGAAAGGCTATAGCATTCCCCTCCAGATCATCTCCTCACGGCCCCCTCTGTTTATTTACAGGATGATTCCACTGATCAGAGAATTTTTGCTTAATTCAAATTTCCTGTTGGGAAAGTGGGGGCTCCCATTTACATTTTAGCAGACATTTAATCAGTTTCTTTCTTTCAAACATCTAGAATAATCAGCTTCAAAGAAGTAAGGGAGGTTCTTTGGATCTGGAAAAAGATTTAAAGGAGAAGTTAGGTTGAAACCTGAGGCAGTTTGGGAGAGGCAGACTTGTAGGGTGTCACAGACCCTCAGCGAATTCCCAAGCACTGTGAAGGCGCTGAACCTCTGCGCGGGAGAAATGGAAAACCGGAGAGCAGGAGAAGCACGCAGGAGAAGGAGGTTGACAAGCCAGCCTGCACCAACGGTGCCATTTTACTTAGGGTGAACCCTCCTCTGGGTCAGAGCCTGGACTCTTTGCAGTCTAGCACCCGTGGACCCCTTCTCCAAATAATTTATAAACAAATAAAAAAGAGTGCACAGGATTATCAAGGAAATTAATTGCATTGAAATTCAGATATTACAATGTTAAAAAAAGTGTGGTATCATAATATACGTTTCTTTATTAGTGTTTTAAATAAATTGAATTGGTTCAAATAACCACACCAAAATTTCAAAATAGCAATGAGCTTAAATGATATTTCAAGTTATCTGCAACACAGTAACATGATATGGAAATGTCTGTGACTCTTACTGTTGACAAAATCACAATACTGCTGTGCTCCCACAGTTTGTGGCCTACATTCGTCATTGAAAGAAATGCTCCTTCTAGTTAGAGGCTGGTATGAAATTAAGATGTAATTTTTGCCCCTCCAAGGCCATGCACTCTGAATTCTCCTCAGGGACCCAACCAGCAGGGAGGAGCTCGGGGGAAGAACTCCTGACCCAGGGCACCCCAGGCCCAGGGCATCTGCATAGCACTTAGTTTGCTTTAAAAACTTACAATATCATGTAAACTTTATGAATAAAACTTATTGAAAAATAAATAAAATTTATAAAATTAAAAACGTAATTTGAAAATAAAGGATTCAGACAAAAGACGCAGCCTGGATTTAGCTAAATCACACAAGCAGATGATTTCAAAGCAGATTTTCTACGAAACTATGAGTCTTGTTTTCATCTGAATTGTGCTCTGTGCGGGGACAGTCATTCTAGCCAGGAGAAGACACATCTAATTACACAATGTTTTTCTCTTTCTATTGAGGGGGCTGATGAAGTTGTTTTACAGAGTTTACGTTGAAGTCCATTAATTCAGGTCAAACAGTGGGTACAAGGGAGGCTCCCTACAAATTCCCATCTTTTGGAATTTAAGGCCTTTGTGGAGCTGATCCCATAACAACACCTGGGATGAGATCGCCTACTTCCTGACGTCCAAGTTAGGATTTGATCCGCCACCCAAGACCCTTCCACAAGGCACTGCATTAAATTAAATATACATAAACAAGTTAGTACATTTTTCTGTCCAATCATCCAAAGGGAACAAGTACTTCAATCTTTTAAACATGAGCAACACATATTTAAGTGGCCCCCAAAGTGTTTTTTTTTTTCACCCCTGTGGATAATTATAAAACAATCAGGAAGTAATCGAGAATTTCTAAGTTATGAGAAATGTGTTCTCGTTAAAAATCTAGAATTTTCAAAGTCATGCAGAGATAAAGACACTGCTAGGCCTTCATTGAGTCATAATTGACATGTTTTTGATATTAGAGAAACATTCATTCCCAGATTTTATTCAGATCTGGAGATCCGTAGAGAAGCAAATAGAAACAGAAATGATTGCCATTACAATTATTGAAGATGTTGCAATTTACAGTCGTGAGCCCAGCACAATTTCAGACAGAGACAGGGACTTGCCTGTGATAGCGCCTCCCCAGGAGCCGAATGTGATACACATGAGGGTCAACAGACACACAGACACAGGCGCTGTGACAATGCAGACAGACGACTGGAGACATCTCAGTCGCCCTGGTTGCCGGGTTGAGAGGTTCCACCAGCCGTATTATACCTCTGTCGGAGGTCGTTTTTAGGTTCTTTTATGAAAATATATGCTTAGGTCAACGGTACAGCCAACTGCATCTTGTAGCTTGTAGTCTTTAGTTATCTATAAATTTCCAATTAGAATAGTTTCTTTGGTTGCTGTTGTGGTCATTTTTATTCTTCTGTGCCCAGAAGCCCTTTCCTCCACTGTCACAGACTGAAGGTGTCCCTTCAAATTCATATGTTGAAAACATAATGTCCAATGTGACTGGACGTGGAGACAGGGCCTGTGAGGAGGTGAGAAGGGTTAAATGAGTTCATAGGGTGGAGCTTTAATCCAATACTTTAATCCAATAGGGCTGGAGCCCTAAGAAGAGGAAGAGACACCAGAACTCTCTCTTTGCACAGGTGAGGACACAGCCAGAAGGCGGCCACCTACACGCCAGGAAGAAAGCCCTCACCAGGTACCAAATCAAATCAGCTGGCATCCTGATCGTGGACTTCTAGCCTCCAGAAATAAATGTCTGTTGCTTAAGCTGCCAGTCAGTGGTGTTCTGTTATGGCAGCCTGAGCTGACTCCTACACCCATCTTCTCGTAAGAGCACTCCCCTTTTGGGGGGATAGTTCCCTTCATCTCCTCTTGAGATTCTGATGAGGCTGCCAATCAAAGCCCCCAAACACCCTGACTATGGGTGGGAGACCAGAGAGAGATGTGGATCTGCCTAATTATAAGTCCACCACCATAGACAAATGGGAGGGAGGAGGACAGTGTTTCCCTGGGCTCGCTAAACTGGGTGATGGGAGCCTGTCTGGAGCTGTCTGAACCTTGCCCCTCGCTTTCTTCCTCTCCACCAAGCAAGCCCACTAACCATTGGAAAAAGGGCTGACCACACAAATCGAAAAGGAAGAGGCTGATGGATTGAGAGAGGGAGTGAGGGAGAAGGATGGGAGATTGAGGAAGTGAGGGAGAGAGGGAGGAAGGTGCCACAGCGGACACCTGGAGCTGCCGCAGGATCCTGAGAACTAGGGCAACTTGAAGAAATGTTTCCCTGACCTCGGCAACATCAACAGCTTTGATTGGTTGGCCTGAGTATTCCGTGGTTTTGAAAGAACATGAATGCCTAACAAGATGTACCTTGGCCACTTATTCGTTGGGCAACCCAAGCATTTGACACACTTGCTCCCTCAATGGCTATCAAAAAGGAGGTGGTGGGGCTGGCCCTGTGGCCGAGTGGTTAAGTTCGCGCGCTCCCCAGGCGGCCCAGTGTTTCGTTGCTTTGAATCCTGGGCACGGACATGGCACCGCTCATCAAACCACGCTGAGGCGGCATCCCACATGCCACAACTAGAGGGACCCATAACAAAGAATATACAACTATGTACCGGGGGGCTTTGGGGAGAAAAAGGAAAAAAATAAAATTTAAAACAAACAGAAAAATGGAGGTGGTGAAGCCGGCTCTTGGCTGAGCTCAGGCAGCAAGGGAAGACCACACTAGTTATTACCAGTATATTGATCATCATCACAAGTAGGCATGGGCAGTGGACAGTTAAGATTGTGTCACTGAACAGTGCAAGAATTCTGGTAGAACAACGCTTCCACAGATCTCTGTCATGTGTCTTTTGCTGAGACCTTTCCTCTAAATATCTTGTACAGAGAGCTAAGCCATTCCACTGGTTTCAGAAGTGCTCTCTTAAAATCGTGGTGTGGGAGGTGGGGGCTGTGCGCACTAAAATATTTGGAATAGATTAAAAGCAGTCCCACTGTATGACATTTAAGTTGTTTCTTTGGGCTCACTGGAATCTTCTTTCTCTCCTCCACCTTCTCCCCCTCCTCTTCCTCTTTTTCCCATGGAAATATGTTACTTGTGAGATAACAAAATAGGCTTTAAAATTTTTTAAAGTATTAAACAATCAAAAACTAATCAAACAAAAGCCAAATAAAAATAAATGAAATCTTGATAATAGGCAGGCCCTGGTAAATGTCTTACTAACTTCCCACTAAATTGTGAACAATGTTAATCCCCACCCCCACTCCATTTCAAGGATAATCCCCACAAAAACCAAGACAGTGTTGGTGAATCCGGGAGGAATCTCTGCTTGTTCCAAATCATTTAGAACTAAAATTACTTATTATTTTAATTTTTTATAATGGAAAATTTTCAAACACAGAAGGAGAAAAAAATAATATAATGTGCCCCTTGTACATATCTTGGAGTTTTAAAAATTATCAAATCATTGCCAATGTGGTTTCGATTATATCCCCATCAACTTCTCTCCCTCTTCCAGGACACTGCTGCGAATTCTGGATAACACCCATAAATATTTCATGGTGTATTGTATTTGGAATTAAAAGACTACCCCGGCTTTGCATCATGAAACAAAGTTGGGAAGACATTTCATCCAACCATCTCCCATAGATGTCGGCATGAGCCTTTTTGGCCTCGCTGTTTGAAGGCCCTGACACTGCTTCTTGTTCCGAATCTGGGCTGTCCCACGACTTGCTTTGACCAGAGAATGCAGCAATGCTGTGCCAATTTTAGGCCTAGTTCTTAAGAGGCCAGGAAACTTTCATTTTCACTGTCTTGGAATGTGTGCTCTTAGAAGCAATCCGCCACATTAAAACGTTCAGGCTGGACCACTAAATAACTAGAGGCCTCGACAAGGAGAGTGAAGGTGCCCCTCGGAGCCCAGTCAGCCCTGCTCTTCCATCCTGCACAGTATCTCTCATGCAACCCCAGACTCGTGAAGGGACCCAGGTGTTCAGGAGGAGCCAAAGGCCATGCACTTGAGCCCAGTGAATCTACAGACAGTGGGAAACAAGACTGTTGTGCTAAATTGCTAAGTTTGAGGGTTTGGAGACAGAATTTTTTAAATGATCAAAATACAAATGTAAAAACTTTGAACAATGATCCACTCAGCATTCCACAAAGCTATTAGGCAAAAGTAAGATTACAAAAAAACAAAACTGTAGCTATGTGAGTGGTAGGACTGAAATAATGGTGGCAAAATGGCATAGCAGCCAGAAATAAGACTGGCTTGGTCAACAACATCCTATTCCTATGACTGTGGAAAAGTTGCCTCGGTTTTCTTATCTGTAAAATGCAAATAGATTATCTACCGTCTAAGGTTGTCATGAGGCTCAAATGAAATGATGAAGGAAAAACATGTAAAATCAGAAATAATGCAGTCAAAGCCACAAGAGTAGAGTGGAATTGACAATCCCAAGATACCAAAATATTGACAAATATTGACATTAAATATTGACATTCAAAACTGACAAATATTTGGCAAATGTAGAAGGTAAAAAGAGAGGAGAAAGAAAGAGACTGAGGGAAGAAAATGAATGAAAACGAAGGTGACAGTACAAATAGTAAACATTAGGAACCAAAAAAGGTAATATAATTGCAAAGGTGAAGAAAAAGTTAATCTAAGAAAATCTGTATAAACCTCTGAACAAACAAATTAGAAGATCTTGAAGAGATAACTGTTTCTGACGACCAACTTTGACGGAAGAAGAGATGGCAATGCGGAACAGACAAAGCGGAAACACTCAACACAGCGTCAAAGAACTGCTTCCAACAAGGTCGCGGAACCCGCGTCGCTCTACTTTTTTTTTCCCTTTTTCCCTTTCAAATAACTGACAATTCTCGTGATATTTTAAAATCCAGAGCAGGGGACAGTGGACATTGGTTTTTGTTTGTTAGTCCTGCAGCGAGCTGATTCCTACCTCTCGCTTTATTTTCTTAGTTTTGCAATATTCCTTTTTCATCTGATTCTGTTGTTTTATTTTTGGGGTGTGACTTCATGCCCTATTGAGTTTATGTTCTCATGAAAGTATCTATAGAAATAGGAGAATTTTCCACACTTGTGGAAATTTCTTCTCTCCTTGAGTTACGCTTTTTTTTCCAGACTAGGTTCTTGTTTAAAGAATTTATGGCAGGTATTCATCTCTTATACAATCACGAAGAAAATCTAAAAACAGTATGGAAAACAAGTGTTAGGGGAGGAAATTTACTCCATATTAAATAAAAACATATTGAAAATGTGCAATAATTAAAAGTTTATGTTTTTCTGGCATAAGAAACAATAGTTAATCAGCAAGAATCTTCTTTAAAAGGTGGTTTGTGGACATCTGTCTATATCTATCATCTGTCCGTCTATCTGTCTATCTATCTATCATCTATCTCTCTTTTATTTTTTACTCAGCCTCTAATCAACATCCTGCTTCCTTATTTCCTTCTGCGGGTCCATTCCTTCCTGAACTCTCATGCCCACGGTATTTTTCTGGGTCAATTCGGAATGTAACTTTGGCATTTGCCTGCTAGCTCTGAGGCTGCAAGGTGGTTAGTTACGGAGCTGCTTTGGGGAGCATAGATGTTCCAGAGGCCCCCGTGCAAAGCCTTTGAAGGAGAGCAAGCTGCAAGATGGAGAATGCGAGGAGCTTGACATTGTTTCAATTCTCAATCCAGCAAGCCTCAGGTTAACCTCATCCCTTGGCTTTTCAATTGATTGACCAAAATCTCCCTTTTTTACTTAAGTCTGTTTGGTTGAGTTACATTGGTCCTAACTGCTGTCGGTTTATTTTCTGAACTTCTTTATTTTCAAATAACTTTATTGAGGTATAATTCACAGACCACACAATTCACTTAAAGTGTAGAATTGAATGACTTTTAGTATATTCACAAATGCTTGCATCCACCACCACAGTTTTAGAGCTTATCTGTTACCCTGTACTCATGAGCCAGGATTGCCCCACCCCCGGCTCCTCCAGCCCTAGAAACAACCATTCTACTTTTTGTTTCTATAGATTTGCCTATTCTGGACTTTTCGTATAAATGGAATCATGCAACAGGTAGTCCTCCGTGACTGCCTTCCTTCACGTAGCACAATGTTTTCAAAGTTCATCCACACAGTAGCATGTATCAGTACCTCATTCTTTTTTGTTGCCAAATAACATTCCATGATATGGGTATAATATATTTTATTTATCCATTCATCAGTTGATGGACATATGAAGAAGAGAAAAAAGACCCGTAGATAAAATATTTTGGCAGTGTTTTGCTCCTTTTATTTTCTTTTTCTATTAAGCAATCGCTCTGACGCTGAAACTGACCAGGTCTACAGTGAACACCCATTGTTTAGATGCAGGGTTCTTAGCTGGACATCCTCTGCGTCTGGCAAGGACAGATGAGTTGAAATGACTAAGATGCTCTTATCAGCATATATGGAATTAAATAGCAGCTGAAGCAAACCTCCACCTTTTGAAATTTCAGAGCCCAGAGTTAGCAATTCTGGAACATTAATACTCAGTTGTGAGCATCACGTAGTTGCTTGCCTTTTCTGAAAAACTGACTCCTCTTAACTTGCTAGTCGAGAGCTGAGCGTCTGTGTGGAAGACACAAACTGCCTAAACCTAAACAAAAACAGATTGCTAATCAGGCAGTCCTAAAAGTTTTAACTCATTTATTGATTCTTATCTTTTTCTCCAAGCTCTCCCACTCTACCCTCAACACCTGGAATCACGGACAGCTGTATGGGAGAGTAATAATGCAAACCAACTTCTATTGGTGTAACTAAATTTTCACATCCACGACTTATTCACACCTCTGCTAGGATGTGAACAAGCATTCAGGTCTGGCCCCTGAATGCTGTAAGACGCAGTTGGAGGAGAAGTTGATAAGCAGCTGCAAAGAGCTCTACTCAACAGACCAGGGCAGTAAGCTGAGAAAAACTTAATCTATTGGTAACATGATCACTTTTTTTCTCTTCTAGGATGTTCTAGCAGATTATGAGCCATCGAGGGAAAACATCATCATGAACTTCCTCTCAGTTTTAAACATGTTTCCTGAAAGAATCTAGGGATAGTAACTATTTATCAATACCTACTTGACTTCCCTCTTTGTTTTTATTTTTTTTTTCCTTTCAATCCCTTCTCAAGCGTGCAGAATCAGTCTGCCTTTGGAGCAGGGATCTGTCGTTTGTCTGGTGCAGATCATCTTCTGGGTATGGCATGTACATTTTATGGCCCTTTATATAGACCAGCTTGAGTGAAATAAATACATGAGATGCAAAGCTCAAAGTGACATATTCCAGAGCTGACATTCTTACCATGGCTTTGAGCTTCAGGCATTGACAAATATTCCACTCGTACCAACACTCCCAGAGGAGGAAATGTAATGATGTTTATGTTATGCAATATGTAAAATATTTATACCCCAGCTTCAACGCAAACTGACTATCATTTAAATCAAGAGGTAGTGTTTACAATAAGGACAAGGGAAGTTATCTGTGCCACTCTTTGTAGGCAAAAGGGGAACCCAATAGAATAAATGAGCAGTTTATGTACAGAATAAGATTTCCCCAACGTCAATGTTTTGAAGAATAACAGTTATGGGAAAGGTTTTTAATGTGCATGCTTCTTTTAGAACTGTTAAATTACCAAGAAGGGCAAAATTTATGCCTTTCTGACTATTGCCCTTATCTTTAGAATGGAAAAGTCTTTTCTTTTGACAAACCATTCTTTCATGAATAACCTCTTCAAGAGCATTTAGTTATCATTATTAATAAATTGTTACAGTAATAAATTATATTTTAAACATTTTATTAAATGCAGTTCTCATGTACTTAAAATAAATTGCAAAGCCAGCTTTTTTCATGATATTTAATATATATGGTATGACACAATGTGCTTTTAATATATTTAATGTTATATACTTTAAAATGTAAGTGTGTTGTACTTTTATGGAACTTACTTTATATTCCTTTCTGTATGGAAAATGTATTACTTTTTAATATGCGTTCATTGTGGAGTGCCATTAGGAAATAGAGCACGGTTCTTAAAAGTGGTAACTTTCAGAATTTAAGTACATTAAATGTGGGGGAGGGGGAGAGACTGCATTATGGTAACATCAAGCATCTAATTGAAACTGACAAAAGCAAGAGGAGAAATCTCACGTTGACATTGTAATGGCACTCGCATTTGCATTGACATCATAACAGTTCTAATGCAAGCACATGAGACACTTCCACTGACAAAAAAAGTCTTCCCCTGACATCCCGCCACTTTCGCACTTTCTTTGGACATGCTGTCACTGTCATTCAAGATAAAGATAAAAATATTATGAAAAATATCTTCAGTCCATGCTTATTAGATACTTCCCACAGTCGAGATATGGTGGTCGCTTGCAAAAGCTTCTTATTTTTAAGCCTCAAAAATATACTGTTGGACTCTGTGGGAAGAATGCATCACCAAATTCTCAACCACTTAAAATTATTCTGTGAAAAAGAAATTTAAAAATGAGTTTTGCAGGAAAAAGATTTGCATAGATCCTTAAGGCAAGAGAGAATTACTGTTCTTCTTTTGAAGCTGCAGTAAATCTTTCAGGTCAGCAGGTGCAACATGTTGAAATCAGACATAGGTGAAAAATGCGTCCCCCAGTGAAGCAAAATAACTCATGAATTCAAAGGGAGCTGTTGGACACCACGTTTACAATGACTAACCAAACTAAGTTGGGGAAACACATTTGCAGTTTGAAATTCTGGAACTCGACCTTTGCTCTTTAGCTAGCCGGAGTTGAATATCAGGCTTCAGGCCCAATAGCAGGCTTTCAAACAAAGAACATCTGTCTTAGAATGCTACCTGGTAACTGAGTGTGACTCCACTGGGCCCTCCCAGCCAGCATCGAACATGCTGCTCCCTCACTGTCCCTGCCTCTGCGCCCCTGGCTGGGCCCTGCTAGCTACTGATTGCTTTTCCTGGTTCCCCAGTTGGTTGCAGAACCAGAATTTTCCCCAACACCAGAATATGAGTCTGACCCCCTTAAAGTCCCTTTTCCAGAAGTTCTTTTCCAGATGGTCCATCTCATTCTAGACACCCCATCTTCTTGCCCAACTCACCTATCACAATATAGGTCACCAGGTTTTCCCGGCCATGTCCTCACAAGTGACATGAGCAGAATCATTTAAGCCTCAGTAGCATTTTCATGTTAAAATGTTAACTCTTCAAAGAGAAGGTGAATTTTTCTCCTTTTCATTATTCAACATCCATTCACCAGATATTTGACAAGTGCCAGCTACATGTTTAGCCCTGCTATAGACACTGTTCCTCAGAGATTAAGAAGAGAATGTCATTTAAGAGTAAGAAGTCAGACCATAAACAAGTAACCAGCCAACAAATGCATGGTCTCAAATGGGGATGATGCTATCAAGACAATCAGATGAAGACATGGAGTTTAACTCAGAGAGAAGGCGCCTTCTCAACATCATCAGGAAAGTTTTCTCTCACATCCAAGGCCTCAGGAAAGAAAAGGAGCCATGAGACAGTGTAAAGATGATTCCAAGGTGGGAAGATGTGAGGAACTATGAAGAATCCTGTTTAACTACAGCACAGATGATGAAGCTGGATTTGGGAAGAGCCTGATATGAAGCCTGCTGGTCATGTCACAGAGTTTGGAAGCCACAAAAGGATTTAAATAGCAAATTCCCGTTCTAATTTGTGTTTTTAAAGGATGCCTAACTGCTCTCTGAAGAGTAGATTGAAAGGGATCAAGAGTGGAATGTGCAAGAAAAATAAAGATGACATTGCAGTAATCCAGGAAGAGAGGTTAGTTCTTTGACTAGAGTGATGTTGGTTGGGATGGAAGGAAGTAGATGGATTCAAAATATACTTTAAAGAAAGAAACCATAGGACTTTATGTTGTGGGAGGTAAAAGAAAGAGAGGAATCCAAGATGATACAAAGATTCCTACCTGAGTAATTATGCAGATGGTGGACCATATACTGAGATAAGAGAATCTGAGACAGGCACAGGCTAAGGTGGCATGCCACATATGTGCACGTGTGCCTGTGCTTGTCAGAAGTGGACAGGTATCATGCACTCTGTTTTCAAAATGCTATGTTTGAAATGTTTCTTCAAACTCCAAGAAGAGATGCCACATAGGCAGTAGGGTAAATGACTTCCAAGCTTAGAAGAAAAGTTAGAGTTAGATATAAATGTTTTAGGGTCATCAGCAACTAGTGATATTTAAAGCTCTCATACAAAGACAGTTACCCAAAGAGAGAGCACAGGGTGAGGTGACAAGAGGCCCCAGGACTGAAGTGACGGGAACAGCAAAATTTTGATATCAGGTTGAAGGGTAAGAGTCCAAAAACAGAATAGCCAGAAAGAAGAGAGTGCATTGTATGGTGTTCACCCAAAAGATATGTCCATGTTCTAACCTCCAGAACCTAAGAAGGTAACCTTATTTGGAAAGGTAGTTTTTACAGATGTAATCAAGTTAAGGATCTTGAGATGAGATCACCCTGGATTATCCAGATGTGCTCTAAATCCAATGATAACTGTCCTTATAAGAAATAAAAAAGGGAAGACACAAAGAAGGCCATGTGAAGACAACGGCAGAGATTGGAGTGATGCAGCCACAAGCGACGGAACACACGAGGCCATCAGAAGCTGAGGAGGCAAGGAAGAACTCTCCGCCAGGGTCTTCAGCGGGAGCATGGCTCTGCCAATGCCTTAATTTCAGACTCCTGGCCTCCAGAACTGCGCTCGGATAAATCGCTGCTGTTTTAAGCCACCAAGTTTGTGGGAGCTCGTTAGGGTGGCCCCAGGACACTGATGCGCCAGGCAGGCTGTGCACACAGGACTCTGCACTCAGAGGGCTCCATTACTCTACTGTCACCATTTTGAAATTCCTTATAATTTTTGAATAAGGGCTCCACATTTCCAGTTTGCATTGGGTCCTGAAAACAATGTATCTGGTCCTGCTAAGGTCCTAGCAAATAAGGGCTGAAACCAAGCCAGAATGCCTCCAACCCTTAGACCGACACTCTGGGTAATGACAATTGCACAAATGCTCTGCATGGACGGGCACAGCTATTGCCTCTATTTTCTCAGAAAGAATGCATGCATGTGGACGATGGCAAAGAATACAAGAATCATGAGGTGCTCAACAGCTCAATATACAGGGCTAACTCAGAATCCAATGCTTTAGCAGGAGAATAATCATCCGTTTCAGAAGGAAAAACTTACCAAGAATAAAGACACGTTTCACAATCCATCTTAAATCTCTGAAAAATTTTTATTGAAAAATTTTAATTTTACATATTGAAAAATTTGACATATATTTCAGTTCTCACACTCCCACAGTTTATGAACACATAGTCTACATATCAAATAAATGAAAATAGAGGCTGAGTTAATCCACTTATTTGTTCTTTCATTCTTTTAGTCAATAAACACGTATTAGGTACAAAATATGTTTAAAGTATTCAGTTAAGCACTAGGAGAACAAACAAAGAAGAGTACAAGACAGTGCCTGTCACCTAGAAGCCTATGTAGAAGGAGAAAGATGTCTCAAGTAAGAACATTCAGTCAAATTTTTGAAGTACATGTGTTTCAACATCATGGAAAATAGTAAAATTACTGCTGAACAAAACATACAAAACAGAGTATTATGGCTTTTAGTCAATCTGTATATAGACTAGTAAACTAATTTAGTACAAGAGGATTCAGTAAAAAATAATTGTAGTGAATATGTGTATTCCTTGTGAAATTTTAGATATCCAAGAATGCTGGTCCACTGTCATTCAATGACAGGAAGAGCAAATGTCTCAATGACAAGAAAATGGAACATAAAAAAGAAGCAAAGAGTCAATCAATCATGAAAGGAAAGGTTAGGTAAGAGGTTAGACCACCAGATAAAGGTGTAAATGAAAAAGCTGATTTTCAGGCTGGTGAGATATTTGCCTCCTCAAAGACCAAGGTTGTACCTTCAGGCTGCTTGCCAAAGGTAGCTGTTCAGAAAGACCTCGTAAAGACACAACAGCAAGTGCTCAGTTTCACTGGGTAAAGTGCAAGCTAAGCCATGTCATTGTTGTCACCATCATCATCATCATCACGATCACCAACACCCACTCATCATTATCATCATCATGACCATCATCTTCATCATCACCACCATCATCATCACCATCACCAATCTCATCATCACCATCCTCCTCATCACCATCACTTTGCCACCATCATTATTTAATATTTATTTAGCATACACCACTTCCTAGATACTGAAATGGAAAATGAAATAAAATCTCTTTTGAGCTTTCACTTAAACATTTTTATTCTGGGAATATAGAATTATAAATACTACCCATTTCTCAATGCCTTGGATCTCATGTTTTTTTGTCTTTCCAACTAGACTGTAAGCTTGTTGATGACACACCACATCAGATTTCTATAGAATTTCTCCCAGCATCAAGCCAACATTGTTTGGAGCACAAATGCATTCATAAGTAAATAGTGGACTGAATCTAAGATGAGGTAATTCCACCAAATAGAAAAACTAATGGTTCTTTTGCATGAATGACTATGGATCATTGATTATTATACAAAAATGGAGAGAGGCTTATCTGTTGCCAATAATGGGAAAGGGAAATTGTTTTATAAAATGTAGATAAGTGGGAGGACACAGAGCTATTTTTAAGTCTAAGTAGTTACACGGCAAAGAGCTTAAGAAGCAGAGGTGGGTGGAAGGGGTGATATGGAAATCATCTTAAATATCCCCAAGGTTGTCATGAACTTCTCACATAATTATTTGAAAAAAAATTAAATATATTAATTTGAGACTAGAAACTGACTTCTAACTTTCCCATCATCTGAGTAAACTCTTTGAACTTGTGAAATTTATTTATCCTTATGACATCATACTTAAACTTCATACTATGAAACATATGATCTATGCATCCAATACTCTCATCTGTTGCTTTTTGCATCTCTATAGCTATTCATCCATTTTCCCATTGATTCATTCCTCAATTATGTGTTTGCTATGATTCAACAAACATTCTGCCTTCTATTTGTTAAGCATTGCATCAGGTAATGTGGTTACAAGATAAATAAGCCACAATTTCTGAGTTGTTCAGATCCAGTGGACACTAAAGTGTAAATAATTAAAGCAAATTGAGGGTAGTTATGTTATACAGGTACTTTAAAGGGTCTGAGACATCGTAAATGAATGAGTCACTAAGTCTTTGCAAAATGTCAGTGAAATGTCTTGGATTTTTCCAGGGATGGAATGTGGGGGTTGGGTCTTGTAAAAAGAGAGAGTACCAGCTACACAAGTATGGTGGCACGAAAGAGCGCAGGGTCTGTCAGAGAGGGTTCAACCAGAGAAGTAGGAGACATTCACATACATGCACCCCAAAGCATACACAAACACACACATGCACGAGCACACATGAACACCGCAAACACACATGTAAACTCAAACACACGCACACACAGGAACACACACTCCTGGCCCAGGAGTCAAAGGGTGGGGAAGGTGGAGCACCCCCAACCCCAGCCCAGCGGCCTCCCGCCCGCCCACCGTGAGGGTCCACAAGGAGTAACAGTGTGTGCGAGCTCCCAATCATCTCCCTGGTGGGTCCCCAAACAGGAACGGTACAAGAAAGGGAATTTTGGGAGATGCAGTTGAGCCTGGCCCTGTTGACACATTTCACAGCTCCCACGGTGGGTAAACAGAAGGTGCCTACTGTGTGAGTGGATTGGAGATTGCATCACAGGGAGCTTTGGGTCAGGGTAGATCAGGAAAAGCCTGTGTTCTCTGCGGGAGGTGGGAGTTAGCGAGAGACTTAGATGCTGCAGGTGAGGGTCAAGGTGGGAGACTAACAGGTTCGGATGAGGCTCTAACAGCAGGAATGATAGCTGGAAGGGCAGGCGATGAGAGCAGTAGCAACAAGGACATGGAGTCGGCCACAGGTCCACATCTCAACCACGTGGTCTTAGGTGAGTTACTTATGCTCCCTCTGTCTCTGTCACCTCATTGATAAAAATGGAGAAAATAACAATATTTACGCCTGAAGATTACTATGACCATTAAAGGGGATGGTGCCTGTGAAGTGTCTTAGCAAATAGCATTGGACAAATGCTACTCATTCTTGTTTTAACAGACAATTAGCTCAAAACCTGTCATGTATGTTGCATCTTTTGTTTCTCCCCTTCCCCCAAAAGCTTGAGCACTTGAGACTATCTGCTCTTGCACCCTGACTAAATAAATAGAGAGCCAAAGTGAGAAAGAAAATATTGGGAGAGGGAGATCTGGCTACTATTTCAAAACACTATCCTATAACCCTGTCATCTTTGAGATGCAGCAGCATCCTAGAGTGACTTCGATATTATCAAATAAATTGACTTTACTATATTGTATTTTATTTACATTCATCATCATCTAATATGGTAACCTTCTATTAACCATCATATTTAATGAATTCTAATTCTCTAGATCTGTCTTATGAGGACAATTCACCGAGGTTGCCAGAAAGCAAAAAAGTCAAATTTTGGAAGAATGAATTACTAAAAATATGGAAGCATCATTGGAATCTATTATGTGTAAAAAGCCATAGTCTGTATTTTCCTTGGTGTGTTAAATTTTGGGATATTTTGAAAACTGCATTGTTTTCTCTCTGCTAAATAATTTTGTATAGCTGAATGTTATGGATCTAGACATTTTGGGTGGGCCGGTACCAAATACTGTAATCTAATATGAGTATCTTTTTCTTTCAAATGATGTTGTGAATAAGATGACAGTTAGGAGAGCTGGCTTCTAGTCCAGCCCAAAGAGTACACAGGGCAGGTCACTAGAATTTGCATTAGATTTCTTCTGCGATCTTTTTCATATCTGTACTTTGGAAGTAAATTGATCCTAAATGTGTTTAGTAAGGTCGGAGAAAGAGAAACCATTTCGAGCCTCCAGTGCGGGCAGTCGTGTGGAGTGGAGTCCATGGTCATGGACTCCTGGGGCACATTCCAGGTCTGCGTCTTCCTGGAGCACCACTGGGCAAGTTGCTTATTCTCTCTGGACCTCAACTTTCCATTGGGAAAATGGGCATGATGGTTGTACCACTTCATAGCGTTGTTGCAGCCCTGACACAGCGGTTGGACAAATGTTAGCTAGTGTTGCTATGTCCTCGCATCTAAGGGAAGAGTCCCCTCAGCAGCACCCCTCACGGTTAAGAAGACTGGGTGCAGGTGGCTGCGAGTAGCAAAGGTGAAGCGTTGGTGGCTGTTTGGAGGTTCCTGCAGTTTACGGAGAGGTCTGGCTCCTAGTTGAAAGCTTACTCACTGAAGAATACTGGTTGGATTATAATTGCCAAGCATTTTTCCATTTTTTATTACCCTATATTTAGTTAGTTGAATTTTCCAAGATATTTGGTAAAACTCACCAGAAATTTAAAATAAATTGTATTATTCTTTCTTAAATGAAAAAAAATTTTGGCCCCTTTCCTCTTCATCTCCCTTATTTAGTTCATTCGTATCTTTTCTTCAAACATATCCTAGGTTCTGGGTAGCTTTCCAGAATTAAAAAAAAAAAAAAAATGCCTTTTTGTTTGAAAAGTTCCACCATAGGCTGAAGGGCCTCAGAAAGCTCTTAAATCACCTGGCGAGTGTCCTACAGCCCCAGGTGTGGAGAGCTCCCCCTGCCCGCTGCGTTAGTGTGTCCACATTCAGGGGCTGCCTCTGAATGTGGGAACGTCTCAGCAAAGGTCCTCAACCTTCCTATGTTTTCCTCTCTTCTTAGGTCCTTGAGCGCTGGGAAATTTTCAGGAAGGGCAGAGGAAGGAGCAACATCACACATTGTTCTCCTGGCAACAAAAGCCCAGGGAGGTTACAGCACTGGGAACACCAAGAAAGTATGCGAGCGTTGGTCAACAGGGAGAAAGGCAACATTTGAAGGACAAAGGGGACAAGCTGTGCTGGGTTGAATAGTGTCCCCCTGAACTCGTGTCCACCTGGAACCTGTGAATATAACTTTATTTGGAAATAGGATCTTTGCAGAAGAGATGAAGTTAAAAATCGAGTGGGCCCCAACGTGATTAATATCCTTACAAGGAGAGAAAAGATACGAAGAGAGGGACAACGTGAAAGTTCACAGACAGAGGAGAAGGAAAGATATCAAACTCAAATTTTGAACACCGTTTCCCAAAGCTGGCATTGACTGTTTCCAAAAATTATGAATTTTCACAGTCAACTTTAATTTTACCCATTACCAAACATTTCTAATTTGTGGAATATATTTTTATTTTATTTATGGGGTATACTAGGATAATAATGTGTTGTATTTTTCCCTTATACTTTGTTTTTGAAGGAAATATTTATTTAGCAGATGAAGAAGTAGATATGAAAAGATAAAATGCTCAAATAAAGCACCTAGTTCATGAAAAATAAATCATCCCTCTTAACTTCTTTTCCATGTTCAAGACACATCCCACAGCCACACTTTCTCTAGAGCAATCTTTTTTTTCCTCCCCAAAGGCCCCCAGTACATCGTTGTATATTGTAGCTGTGAGTTCCTCAGGTTGTGTCTAGAGCAATCTTGATGAGTGTGTAAGGAATGAAAAAATGTTATTTTGATTCTTCTGTCCCCTGATGATTCATGTTTCTTTGTAAACTGAAATGTTGAGAGTCAAATAGATTGTATCAGAAACAACAAAGTGGTTAAAGAAACAGAGAGATGGAAAGATGTTGAAAAGGCAGGTCTGCAGGACTGTTTGTAATGGATTCTATAAACACTCTCTTTAGAAATGTTTCTTTCCTAACACAAAAGAAACAAGAAAAAGAGTTTTCAGTGGCCTCCATGACAAGATGTAATGTCCCATCATTTCTATTAAGATCTCAGTAGTAATATGGAAGCATTGGCATTTAATAGAAACAGATTTGAGGTCAGGTGGTTTTTTAAAAATAGTTCTCTCCTTGCTTGGAAAGGAACGTAAGTTAGAGAGTAATCCATCAATCTTTTAGAGTGGTTTTAAACTTCTACCAGCCTGGAAAATTTCCCCCATACTTACCAGAAGTAAGACAGTGACATATCTGATGGCACTGAGCTTCAGAGTCATGAGTTTTATTTGGAAATGCTTTTCAAAGTGCTACTTGCCCTGTCTCAACTCTTTAAAACAGGGCTGACTTTATTGCATCTTTCGTTCTGAAACCTCTATCAATTCCTGTGTCTTGAATATGTGCGATTTTACAATTGACGTAGATCTTTTTCTCACTTATTTATAATGTGAGAAACACCATGGATTTGTGTGTTCCTTCTTCCACGTTTCCAGCATCCTGTAGGCTCAAGGATGGTGGCAGCACCATGATCTATGGTTTGGAAAACAGTCGCCAGGTTGCCATTCAGATCGCCTGCTGCGTTGACAGACAGGAAAAGAACGAATCAATGAAATCTCAACCAGTTCAGACACTTTATTCTATGCTTATTTTAGCTTCTCAACTACTCCAAGGGCCAGAAAGCCAAAGAAAAAAAACTAAGTTACTAATAGTGGTAGTAGTTAAAAGAGATTGAGTTGTTCTTTAAGAATGAGGCACTGTGTATTTGATATCCTGTTTTCATTTCCTTTGGATATATACCGAGAAAGGGAATGGCTGGGTCATATGCTTGTGCTATTTTTAGTTTTTTGAGGAACCTCCATACTGTTTTCCATAATAGCTGTATCAGTTTACATTCCCACCAACAGGGCACAAGGGTTTCCTTTTCTCCACCTCCTCAACAACACTTGTCTCTTGACCTTAAACTTGCACTGTTATATGTCAATTACATCTCAATAAAAACAAGACTGAGGCACGTGGTAAGAACTCTCCCGGAGGCCTGTACTGCTCAGCCTTTCCTAAGGTGTGTGCCCGGGAATGGTGCAGCCGCAGACGAAGCAGTGCTCCAGGGAACAGTATTGAGCAACATTGCTTCCAGCCATCAACCTCAAGCGTTCATTGGCTTAAGTCCCGCAACCTAACAAGGGTCTTGCTGAAATCTCCCACTTCCCCATCCTGGAGAGAAAATCATAATAATTGCTCTGGTTGTGAGGGAGACGGAAGCTAAGTTCCCATGCCCCTCGATTTGTGGTCCCTCAGAGAGGCCCTCGGCCACTCCAAGACAATGTAGCCTTGAATTTGAGTTTGGTTTTCTTTGCCTTCACCTTCATAGAGATTACCCTGTCTAGGGTTCAGATGCTCACTGAAATGTCTACCAGCTGGGTAACAAAAAGCAGGAATACACAAATATAAGATGTGAGAAGCATAGGTAACCCCAATTTGAATAATCTTCTCTAACTGATTGAACTCTGGCTTCGCAGAAGGCATGTTGGCCTGTCTCTCCTCCCTGCTCCCGGGAAGTTTTGCATTTCTGTTTTAATGTTGCTCCTCATTAAAATGAGTCGTAGCGTGAAACAGTGTTTGCCTCTCTCTCCCCTCCTTATTAAAAATTTAAAAGAACATTACCCCCCAGAATAGCTTTATCAGTTTGCAAATACAGGAAAGTGTGTTTCCATCATTTACTCATTTTTGGATCTTATCTATCAAATTTAGCTAAGCAGAGGCTGTGCCTAACTCTTAACTTTGCACAGTGCTTAGCACATAGATCATATCTAATGTATGAAAATAATAATAGCAAATGTATAAAGTGATTATGAAGATACATCGCCACGGCTAATACTGATAGTAAATCCTCAAAAGAGGATTTCTTTTCTCCTGTGCATTAGGAGGTGGGGCACCTGGGCTACAGCACCAGTGGGGCACGGTGGCCTGTGTGACAGCTGAACGCTGCCCAGGGGGTCCTGACTTCTCAGTTCAACCGAATGTAAAGAGGTGAGGGCCCCTCGGTTTCCGTGCTCACTCAGCTGTTCCTGTAGACAGGGAACTCAGCTTCTGCTGTGGACTAAGGGTGGGGAGGCTGATTCATGCCCCCTCCCACTCTTGTAAGATGAAGGGACAGCAGTGTAAGCTCCTTATAGACTGTCTCCACAACCATATTATGCTAAAATTTTTCTGAGCCTAATGAATTCGCCGATGTCTGTTGTTTCATTGAAAACATGAACTAGATATGCCTTGTAAGAGTAAATCTGAATGCCTTTCCAGACTGGCAGATTTCTGGTAATATTAAACACAGTGTGTTAGTCCAGCCATATCCAGATGTAAGCTGTCACTCGGACAGGCAATAGGTCATATTCCAACTTCTATTTTTCCAGATGTCTACATGGTTTATTAACTGCTTTTCTCCCTAACTTGAATGTCTTACATATTAAACATGTTCGTAGGGATTTATTTGTGTGTTTATTTATTTTGTTCTTTCCCTTCTTCTAAAAGTAATTTAAACCAACTTAGAAGAATATAAACAATGCAACAAAATGACAGAAAAGAAGTAATTGAGGACACTTTAGGGAAGGAAAAAAAAGAAGTAAAGTTCGTAACGGAGTGAGTTAATGCACAACCAGCTACTCTTGAAGTCTGTACCTGTCAGGGTTGGGGACAAACAGGGTCATGCATGTCGTGGCAGCCAAAACAAAGAGAGAAAGGACACAATTTGCGTGATTCACTATGTCTATAAAGTTAAAAGATATTTGCTAGGAGAAGTATCGTCATCCCGACCACTGCAGCTAGTGAGAATTTTGTTTGTGAGTTCACACAAAGAGGACGCCGTATAATGCCAGGAACAGCAGCCTCAATAGCTTACCCTCCAGAGGGGCCATTTCTTGGAACATCCCTCAGTGCGGTCTGAATATAAAACATCGAAGTGTCACTCAGGTCAGGCAGTTCCACAGGGGCAGAAACAAGGAGGTCTGGCTACACAAGTCCCTGCTGGCTTGGTTAAACCAGAAGTAGATTTTAAAGCACAGAAGAGGTTGGATGGCGTGTTGCTCAGGCTCTTGTGCATCGACCAGGCTTTTGGTGAGCATCACACAATAGGGAGCTTGAGGTTTGACTTCCCGGGCGACAAGTGCAGTGTGGTTCCTCTGTGTGGCTGGATAAGGGCACAGTTGCGTGCTTTACTAGTCAGCCATGCTGGGAGGAGAATGAGATCCTCTCCCAACAGTGAAGGAGCCTGAAAAGAACATGTGCCTGTCAGTATGGCTGTCTGCTTCCCCGTAAGGAGGATCTGAGCAGGTAGACCAGAAGGACGACCTGGGCCTAAGCAAGAGAAAGCACATGTGTTCTAAATACTGATCTTGTCCGGGTAAGGAAATGTGCTGAGTCTCATCCTACTTGAATAGCTTCATGAAGGAGCTTAGATTGATCCCTGTTCTGAACGTGAATCCCTAGGAGAGGATTCGACAGATTCTAGAATGGAGCTGCTGAAAGACATTCTACTCTATTTACTCAGCTTTCCATGTATGCACGCTTCAGAATTCGGTGACAGCTGCCAGTCTTTACTCACGGTTCCTCATAGCCTTTATCTGCAGCAACTAGGAAATATACTTGTTACTGAGTGACAACCGATAATGACATAGAAAAGACTGCAGCTCAACCTCTAGCACGGAAGTGAACATGCTCACAAACGTCTTCCATAGCAAGAAACATTAACAGACAACCTGACACAATTTGCCACAGCCCTAGGATGGCGGGGTAAAGAGGAGCTGGAATAATCAAAGACAAACAGCTCCCTTTGAACAAATGTGTCACATAGTATATGAGACAAGGAGACCAAGTTAAAACGCATTGTGGTTTCTTAGGAGCTATTTGAGGCTGGACCTCAAAGGCCTTGCAGCCCCCATGTGGTCTTTTTAACCACAAAGAGGTATCACACACACACACACACACACACACATACACATTGGGAAGGGGACCCACCTGAAAGAATACTCAGGGCCAGGGAAACACGGATTCCTGCCTTAACTCTATCACCTTCCCACCATGTAGGTTTGGACAAGCGCATTAACATCTTTGTGTTTCAGATGCCTTGTTGTGAAAATGAGTAATATTGAATTAGATATTTTCTAAGAATCCTTAAAACTCAGTGAACCTTTGGAGTTAGGCACAAAATCTTTCATTTAAGGTGATGTTTTCATTCCTAAAATAGAAAGTAGAGAAGAAGAGGAAATATTTCACCTGATAACAAATACAACTAGTAAGGTCATTTCTCGAAGGAGAGCCACTTGAAAGATGGAGAGATAATATCTGATGACAGTGTTCTAATGTAATGTTGTTTCATACAGGAAAAATAAAGTGTGTTTTTGCTTCTTTAAAATCAAGTTTAAAAAATAATTCATGTGATTCTCATTAATAAGTTCAAACACATCTTACTGGGGTGAACTTATCTTACCATGCTATCTCATTGAAGGAATAGGAAAATATCGCCAATTTACTGCAATAAGGTAATTACTGTAATAAGATAAATGTTAACTTTTTAATGAAAACCACTGTACTTGAGTAATTACCCTTCTGGGGACTACTCCATATATGATTTCTTTGCAATTATTAAGATTAATTCACTTTTTTAGTAGGAAGAGACCAAAATTCTAAGCCAAATGATCATTTTTATAAGCACATTTTCAAATGTCCTAGAACTTAAAAAGAGGGAGAGAGAAATGGATTTAAGTCTTTTTTCCAAATCTATTTTATTAAGTCAGAGGCTGTCAAGTGCCCAGGTTCAGTTAAATGCAAATAAAAGTAACAAAAGCTTGGTAAGAATAGATGTGATTAAAAATAGGAGTGTCCATTGACCATCAGCTATAGCACCACCATAGAGAGTGAAAATTTAATTAGAACTTTCTTTGTTCACAAATCCACTAGCTTTCCATAAATAACTCATTGCATGAACATCCTAAATGCATAAATAGATGTGTGACAGTACTATACCTTCAGCATTCCTGTGGATTCTGCACGCCTCCAGGATGCTATTTAAGGAGGATTATCGCAATATCAGCTTAACGTTAAAAGTAGCACAGCTAATGAAACAGCAAAACCCAACCCAAGTAGTACCTGGAGAGCATAAGTTTTACATCAAGATGTTTCATGTTCACATTTGTTTTTGTTAACACGGGGTTTGCTCGGCCTGATCGTATCTTTGTCTCAGAGGAAACAATGGGCTTGCTCGTCAGAGTTCTTTCCTGATCTCTGGATGTCACTTCTGTTTCTAACCAACAGAGGAGCCTAGGAGGAAGAAGTAAGCCTTTCTTGTGTTATCAGGTTGGTGGATTTCAGCATTGCTTTCTGGAGAGCATCCCACTGGGATTTGGTGTGGGTCTGAGGGACTCCAGCCAACACGTGATCTGAAGGGAATATTCCTTTAAAAACGTGAACTCCTTGCCCAACTCTTACTTGTTCCTTTTTTAGAGTGGCTCAGCAAAAGACAAGAGAAAAGCTATTTATTAAATCTATCTAATTATAATCTATCCATCCATCCATCCACTCATCTCTCTCTCTCTAATCAAGTGTACCATTCTCAATGCTGTCATGTTGAGAAAGGGCAAGAAGAGCAGCTCCTCCGTTACTGTCGTCTTTTCTGGTTTTCACCACATTCTGCCAAGTCGAATGAAACAGTCCAATCACCTACTACAATCTCGCTGCATTTCACCCATTTCCTGACCCCGCCAAGACAGGAGCAGAGCTCAGAGGGAGCTTGGTTTAGAGGAACAGCAAGGGAGAATCCTCCTGGTGTTGGCCCTCAACCCCATTCCTAGAGCTCAGGAGAAAGGAGCCCAGAGCAGAGCTTAGGACCGTGGATGCAGGAGCCAGACTGCCCCTAATGTACTGCTCGAGATCGGAGCCAATAACTGGACCTCACCATGCCTCAGTTTCCTCATCAGTCAAATGAGGAAAAGAGTGCTCATCTCATTTGAGGTTACTCACCTCAGAGTGCATGACACATTGTAAGCACCATATAACTATTAGCTATCATTACTATTGAGTGAAGTTAAAATGCAGGATAGTTAGTATAATGTGACAGTCAAACTTCTAAAGATGCCCCCAAAGGTTCTCAACCTCTGGTTATTCAATCAAACAGTGATCTAGGCACTGCTGTGAGGGGGCTAGGGAGATGATCTTAGTGGTCCTGGTCCAGTCAAGGGAGCCCTTTAAGAGCAGAGAGTTTTCCCAAGCAGGTGCAGGAGGAGAAGTAGCAGAGATTTAAAGAATGAGCAGGACTCATCATGCCACTGCTAGCTTTGAAGATGGAGCATCTGAGAAGAAATGTGTGTGGACTCTGGGAGCAGAGGCCCACCCTGGCCAGCTGCCAGCTAGGAAATAGGGCCTCAGTCTCACAACCACAAGAAACTGGATTCCACCAACCACCTGCTTGAGTGCAGAAGGATCGTCTCCCACGGAGATTCCCGATGAGAGTCCAGCTCAGCTGACACCATAATTTTGGGCTTGTGAGACCCTGAGTGGAGAAGTCAGTTGAGCCCACCTGGTCTTCCAACTTACAGGAGCGTGAGCTAATAAATGGGGTTGTTTCAAGCTGCTAAGTTTGAGGAAATTGTTATGTGGCAACAGAAAACTAATATACAACTTGGGGTGCCAGTAGAGTAAGGTAATGAGAACTATATTCCCTTTAGGATATTTTACACTAACTCTAACAAGAGTAGAACTCATAGGAGGGTTAAATTGTGGAGAAGACTTGGAGGGAGGGGGGCGCTGTAGCTGCCTCGGATGTGAAGGCCATCTGTCTGAGCCATGTCTCAGGTACCTGATCACCAGGGTTGCTTGTCCATCTGTCTTCTTTACATTCTGGAATGAGTCTCACATGGGAGAGAGTTTAGGGTTGTTCTGTGTAATCCAAAAGGAAAATCCTGTGGATCAATGTGCCATATGAAGCAGGCCTAGCCGCCATTCAGAACTATTAATGGCGACATGGGTCAAATCAGAAAATTGGGGAACAAGACACAGGCTGAATCACTATTGTAACCAAGACTGTTACATATGTCCACTAAATCCAGGCCCACGTTCTCCTCCCTGGGAATCTGGAAGGTCATAATTTCTAGCACCTGCACTTAGGTGGCCATAAGGTGAGTCCTAAGCAATATGAGCAGAAACGATGGCCATTACTTCCTCGTGGTTCTCCATTGTCTTTGCCCTGGCTCGGTGACCAAGGAGGCCTTGGGATCAATGGGCAGGGCTAGGGGCTAGGATAGCAGCCTGGATCCCTGAGTCACAACATGAAGGACAACTGTCCTGGGAAGTTGCCTACATTCCGTTGGATAATTAATGAATGAGAAATTAATTTTTTCTGTGTTTTGTGGCTATTTGTTACTGCACTATAACCTAGACTATCCAGCTACTCAACAAAACCATTGGAAGCGTGGGTTTAAGTATCAGATGGACTTAAATGTGTGAGTTCTCAGACCATTTCATCTAAGAGCCTTGATTTTCTGACATCAAGTTGTATCAACTAGTCAATGACAATTGCAGAGACATTAATAATAAGTACTGCTAATATTAATTGTGGACCTAATATGTGCCAAGCACCATGCTGCACACTATATGCATATATGCATACTGCTTCCTATATCCTCACAGCAATCCCATCAAGTAGGCACTATTCTTATTCTCCTTATAGGGAGGAGGGAGCTGAGGCAAGAGGGACTGACGAACTAGCCCAACGTCACACTAGCGGCAAATGGCAGATCTGGGAAGGGGAGCTGGGTCTCCAGGACATAACTTTGTCCTGCAAGCACAGCACATGGAGCAGATGGCACATAGCATTCTAGATGTCTTTGCAAAAGAGAAGGTGGTGTTTTCTGTTTGTTTCCTGATCCTTTCTCTGCTAACGCCACTTAATTGCTTGCATTAGCCTTGCATGACACCTTCAAGGAGCTGTCAAACTTCTCTTACAGGGTCTTAATTACTATTTCAGGGTACATAATGATAAATAAATGGGGATAAAAATGTGGTAGATTTTAAAAGGCCACAAATTGTTTGAAGCTCCTCCTATGAAAAGGGGGAGTCTCTTTAGCCACCTTGAATCTGCACTGGCCCTAAGACGGGCTTTCTCCAGTAGAATGGAGCAGAAAAGACATCGGGTACCTGCGAGCCTCAGCCTCCAAGAAATCCTGCAGCTCCTGCTCTCAGGAAGCCTCCATCATGCTGTGTAGCAGCTGTGACCACAGACCACGCAAAGGCAGAGAGGCTCCACTCTTCAGCCTTTCCATCCAGCTGAGGCCCCAGACATAAGAGTGTGGCCATACTCAACCTCCTGGCCCTGCCGAGCCACCCACTGACTAACGTCTCAAGGACCGTAGGACCAACCTAGGGGAGCCTGAGAAGGACTAAGTCATTGCTTCTTTTTTCAGCAATATTGATACTTTAATAAAGTTGAATTCTTTTATTAAACCTAAGAAAACCCTAGAAAATTCAGTTTAGGAAATTCTCCTAGATTAACTATAGGAAGTAGCCCTCGTGACCTCAAAGAGATTTTTTTTTAATCCCATTTGCTAAATCTAATTATTCCATCATTGATTTTGGAAATAATAAAAGGTAATTTTTCCATCAATTGGTCAAAATTCAATTTCATTTATCACTAGGAGATAAAAAGGTGTCTATTCCCTTACTCGACTCTATTTTGTTCATTTTCTGAGTAGTCGAATAGCATTACATGCGAAGTATCTTTTGGGAAATAATTCTGTACTTAATGTTAGAGCCTGTTAGACCTCACATGCTTGGGTAGGTCACGGAGGGTCAATTATTGGTCATTTCTGAGAACTCTCTTCTTATGTGCTGCTGGAAGTGTCACCAGAGATTTACTGCTGCCATATTGAGCCAACAACCTGGCATGGAGGGACTCTGTCTTTTGGAGAGGATATAAAAGTAAAGAAGTGAGCACTCAGGTACATGAAAGAGTTCATGGCGTTTAGTTGATCCTAACATCTTGGAGAAATCCCAATCATAGTAATGGCAGTCACTTGTGCTTTTGTTATAAGCAATTAAGGCATCTACTGTTTAGTTCTGTTTAGTTCTCTTTAACTCATCACTTCTGTCTAGTCAACTGGTTCTTGTATTGCTGAGTGATCAGATGCTGCTTAGGCCAGGGTCTGCAAACTTTGTTCTGTAAAGGGCAAAGAGTAAATATTTTAGGATTTGCAGGCCAAGAGGTAAAATTGAAGACATTATCTTGGTATTTATGTAATAAAAAAGAAAATATATTTCCACAAATATTTTGATGAAATTCAAGATATAGTAATAACAATTGAGCACAATATTTTAGGTCAAAAGCTAACGAAAAACATGGAATTCTTTGCAGCATAGCATGTCATGTAATTGGGGTTCTACGTTAGTGTTCCTTATGATCAAATCAAGGGCAAATGTTTATCTGTAAAACCATTCTTAACTTGCAGGCCATCCAAAGGTAGTCAAGGGCTGGGCTGGATGGGACCCCCAGGTTGCAGTTTGCCAGTGCCTGGCTTAGATGATGGCTCCGTCTATACTCAGGTGGCAAATAGGCTTCCTCATCCAAATTGGGTCAATGGGTGGTGGACACTGCAAGTGTGGTGCCAAGCAGGATTGGGCCACAGAGTTGGGTCTCGGGAGGAAGGTGTACCTCTGGTTCCCACTGGCTGCCCAGGGAATGACAACATTAGCACCACTGCTTATCAGATCCCACTCTACATATGGCTTTGTAGATTGGTTGCTCTGGTTGGGTAGAGCGTCCTTTTATGAAAGTTCTCAAGTTCTCTGGCCCCGTGGAAGGGAGAGGATTTTTCTTATATGATAGTTTTACTCCTCACCTTGTTGAGTGTAGCCGACTGGTCTGCCCTCACCTAGCTGTCCGGGGAGGCCTGGGCTACAGCGACTGGCCCAGCACTCCCTTCTTTTAAGTGCCCATTGTTCCCTCATCTTATTTTTTAACAGACTCGCAAGATTTATTCTGAGCCCGTTTTAGTCTGTTAACACGTTATTGGTAGAAAGCCTTGGGAAGATTGTTTTAAAACAAACAATTTTTAAAAGTCACTTTTCATTTGAATGGATCATTGAAAATCTGAATATTATGGCTTGATATTTCAGTCTAATTGAAACTAATTTAAATTATTTAATGGTAAATATACATAGACTCTTCGTATCACAATCTGTTCAAGCCGCTGCACCACGGCAACTTAATTGCTTTGAACCTGGTGCTTTGAACGCTCAATCAGAACAAAATTTACGTCAGGCCGGCCTGCAGCAAGCTGGACTGATTTGTGTTCAGAAGTTACAAATTGTTCTCTCTCAAGAGATCCAGGCCTGCAGTCTAGGCCAAGTGGACAAGCAGTTGGTGTGCATTTTGCTGGGAGTGAATGTTTGGACTTTCTGATCTTCAAACATTTCAGCCCTGGGATCTGAGGTCAAAAGCATGAGTTGGAGTATCACAGATCATACCACCCTTCTAAGCCAGCTAGTTAAAAGTATGTCTTCATATAGGAAATGAGAGATCATGTACAAACTTACCACTGCCACCAGAAAAAGCCATGCCATACATTTATCAAACAGTCTGAGGATTAATATTACATCTCTCTACTGCATTTAACTCTTGTCAATCACCTAAATATTACATAGGCACATGTATAATGAGTACATGCATTTGATATGGACCTTGCTTAATACCATACGGTTATCAACTGTAAAATATTTTTCATAAATTTCATAGATTTTAAAATGCGACCACACTATGGTCTAAAACTCTAATCGAAGACCTTACTTGTAGGGGTATGGGTATTTAGCAATGTATTCAACAGAGCTCCTAGCCTGGGACAGAATTTAGAGCATCCAACAGGGACTCCTTATCTGTAAAAAATATTCTTTTAGCCCAGGTGCCTAGCACACCTGAAGCCCTCCAGCTGCACAATGTCTGGCTTGTAAGCCAGACGCACCGAAAGACAGATTCTGCTGGTCCTTAAGTCATGACGCACAAAAGAACTCTTGAGGGAGCTGCCCTGAACCATCCCTGCGCCTGCAGGCAGAGGACTGCGGTGTGTGCCCGGGGACTTGCCTGGAGGAAGTTGTGGGAAGTCAATGCAAATGAGAGCTGCTTCCTCGGGAGCAGACAGGAAGCTTCAGGAACCTCGAAGGCAGACATGCATCAGAGGACAGCACTTATGCCCGGCCAGACCAATATCACTCCACGACATTTCAATCCACTGACTGGGAACTTCAGCTTCCGTCTTTAACCTGCACGCCACAATGAGAAGGAGACAGAAAAACTACTGCCTGCACATTTCTGTTAGTTAAAAAAACTTTAAAAATTCTAGAATTTAAATTTGAGGAAAAAGGTGGTTCAGTAACAAATCTTAGATCTGTGTTGTTGATTTTTTTAAAATTGAAGTACAATTTACCGAGTAAAATTCACTCTTTTTTTAAATCTATGGGTCTTAACAAATGCAGGGTCATATAACCACTGTCACAATCAAGATACAGGAGAAGATTTCTGTACTCCCTCCTTGGTAGTCATCCCTCTTCTAACTATCAGCCCCTGGCAGCCAAGGACGCATTCTCTGTTCCTGTAGCTTTGCCTTTTCCAGAATGTTATATAAAATTATACAGCACATAGTCTTTTGAGTCTGGCTTCTTTCACTTAGCGCGTAACTCACTCGAGATTCATCCATGTTGTTGTGCGTGTTCCTTCCTTTGTTTTTTTTGAGAGAAATGATATATTTATTTGCGCACTTTTTTATTGCAATAAGAACAAATAAGATGAGCTCTATCCTCTCAACAGATTTTGAAGTGCACAGTACAGTATTGTTAACTATAGGCGTGATGTTCCATGGCAGATCTCTGGAACGTACTCATCTTGCATAACTGAAACTTCATAGCCCCTGAACAACAACTTCCACTTCTCGCTCCCCCCAGTCTCTCGCAACCACCATCCTACTTTCTGTCTCTGTGATTTTGACTGCTTTAAGCATCTCATGTAAGTGGAATCATACGGGATTTGTCTTTCTGTGACTGCTTATGTCACTTAGAATAACGTCCTCCAGCTTCATCCATGTTGTTGCATATGACAAGATTTCCTTCTTTTTTAAAGAAGAAGAATATTCCATTGTGTGTATATATATATATGTACACATAATGGAATATATATATATGTGTATATATACGTATATACAATGGAACATGTATATGTATATATGCAATGGAATATTCATATACGTATATATATATATACATATTTTCTTTATCCATTCATTGTCTTCAAGTGTCTTTTGATGGACACTTAGATTGCTTTCACATCTTGACTATTGTGAATCATGCTTTGATGAGCGTGGGCATGCAGATATCTCTTCAAGATCCTGATTTTAATTCCTTTGGATAAACACCCAAAAATGGGATTGCAGGATCTTGTGCTAGTACTATTTTTCATTTGGGGGGAACCTCCATACTGTTTTCCATAGTGCCTGCACCGTTTTACATTCCTACTAACAGTGTACAAAGGTTCCAATTTCTCCACATCCTCAGCAACACCTGTTATGTTTTTTTATATAATAGCCATTCTAACAGGTGTGAAATGATCTGTCATTGTGGTTTTGATTTACTGGTTTTGAATATCTTTTCATGTATCTCTTGGCCATTCGTAGGTCTTTTTTAGAGAAATATTTATTCAAGTCCTTTGACCATTTTTTAATAGGATTATTTGGCTTTTTGCTACTGAGTTGTACAAGTTCCTTAGATATTTTGGGTATTAACCCCTCAGCAGATCCATGATTTGTAAGTATTTTCTCCCGTTCGTCCATGTTGTGTGTGTGTCACAATGTCTTCCTTTTTATCACCGAGTGGTATTCCTTCGCGTGGCTATATCACAGTTTGTTTAATCCCTTCACCAACTGAAAGACACTTGGAGTGTTTCAAGTTTGGGTGATTATGAATAAAGCAGCTATAAATATTTGAGTACAGTTTTTTTGTGTGTGAAAAGATAATTTTTCATTTATTTTGGGTAAATACCTACCCAAAAGAAATCAAGGAGAGGTTTGCTGGATCACATGGTAAATATATGCTTAACTTTTTGAAAAACTATGCAGTTTATTTTCCAGTCAACACAGACTAAGGATATATGGTGTTTCCTTTAAGAGCAAAGGATAAAAATTCTGTCTATTAGGAAATTCGTCTTCACAGAAACAGTGACTAGAAATAATGCATGGAAAAGCAGAGTCAGAAGAATTGTAAATTTTGTTTGGTCCAATCTCTGCATTTTTCAGAACAAGGAAACTGAGGCCCAGAGAGATGGAGCCCGTCCACATACGTACAACGAGGAAGGACAGAGCGCCATGGAGGCTGGACCTCTGGGCTCCACTTCTGTTTGCGGTCTCTGTGCTGCATGCTTTTTGTGGAGTTGTCTGTGAATTAGAGAGAGGGGAGGAAAATCTATTTATGGAAAACATGCCCTATATTTTAAGGAATAAGTAGGGTATAGGAGTGAAAGGATGCAGATAAGTTATTTACATTAATCAAATTCATTAAGAAATGATTCAACTCCCCGTTTCCTTTAGCCCAATTACGTATGTATCTAAACTACTATATTTTAGTCCATCTCTCTTTTCTGGAGAATAGTTAATACAAGCATTAATACATTTGTGTTTATCTTAATTATTATTAAATTCCTATATATAAAAATCGAAAATTTGTATCTATCAAAGCTCACTGTAGTAGCCCCTGACACAGAGCCATCACCATGTTCTGAATTTTGTTAGGAGCCCATTCGCTTGATTCAAGTGCCGATTATTGGCTGAAGTCACAGTTACTGCAGAGAAATTTTCTAATAAACATCTGAGATTAAGTACCATTGCTGACAGTAAAATTATAATTTGTAGACTAAAGATGCATTCAATTATGATCACTGAGAGAGAGAAAAAATAAGGGGAGAAAAACAAAATATGAAAACCACATGTACCAAGGAAAAGCAAGGTCTTCGAAAGTAATTCAAATCTTAATTCAATAATCCATTTTTAATCTCCCACATTACGGTCATTTACTGGGTGACCATTTCAGAGTTGCAAATATCCAGTCTTTGGGCCAAAGCCGTGGGGGTAATTGCTTTATCACTGGGTAAGATATATCACTGATGTCTGCTCTAGACTCAGCAAGAGTGTTGGTAACCAATATCTAAAGCTGCATTTCTGGATAGGACTCAGGCTGCCTGAAGTCTTCCTACTAAGATAGCTTACTTTGTCTCATACCTTCACAAAGTGTTTAAAATATGTTTATGCCTTGAACAACTACTTCAACTTTCTAGTTCCGTAACGTGGTCATGTGGTTTTGAGGGAGAATCTAGGAAACAGCCAATGCATCTGTTGCTGCCAACATCCTAGAAATTCCTAATGTCAACTGGTGTGTAAAGTAAGAGCTGCTCTGCAGGATAAACGACCGCTCCAACCTCAGATTTACCCCAGCCCTCTTCATTCTACTTTCCTGCATTTCACCTGGGCCCTTCTTCCTGCCGTTAGCACTCTGCTCTGCTGGCCTCAGGTGTGTTCCAATTATTCTGGAATAGTCTGCCCTGGCAGTCAGAACCCAAAGTTCAAAAACCCTCCATTGTTCCTGGTACAGATGAGACAGGCTGGGGCTTTCACAGAAGCCACGTTAAATAGGAAGGGAGGGCGGAGAAGAGTGGATTGCAGCGAGTGCCGGTGGGGGATGACTTTAACCCTTCCACACCCATCTTACTTCCTGGGCCACTGAGTTCTGTTTCATTTCACATGGCTTCCTAAAGCACAAAGAGGTTCCACCTCAGTCTTTTCTCTTCCCCTTTTCTCTCTTGAATCCAAATACCTTTTCATTTTTCTCAGTTTGCGTTCGCAATCTGAGAAACATACTTGGAACCCAGCCCTCAGAAATCAGGCACGCCCTCTCCATCCAGGGGAGATTCCCCCCTGCTCCCTCTGACAGTGATGGCCTCGCCCTCGGTAGTTCTGTTTCCTCACATACCTAAGCTTCACAATGACAGTGAGACACATCCAAAAGAAGTCCACGCCTGCGCAAACAGGAGAGTGGATCACCAGGATTTAGTGGGCCCTGCTCAGGAGGGCAGTCACGTGCTTTCCATCCCAGGGGCTGGCCTTGAATGCAGTCAGGCAGTGCTCTTTCTCATGACCTTTGGGCTCAGAGCTCTCTCCTCCAGGACTGGCACAGAGGAGCCTAGTAAGCACAGGCACGTTGCCAGCAGCTGTCCCCCTCTTCATCATGGAAGGCCCTGGAAATCACTCATGCACATGGCAAGCAAGCGTGTCAGCTTTTGTTTGTTGTTCAGCCTGTGCCAGCTGGTGAGCTGCTACCACGGCTTGTCCTGGCCTCCTCGGCTCCTCATGCCCAGCTTACGTGTTTATGCAAACAAAACACATCACCCTGAGGAGGTGCCCTCTCGGATCCAGTGACTCCCTTTTCTCAGACACTGAGATGTTTGAGGGATGTTTGGAGGATTCGGCTGTCCACAGCGATGGGTCCCGGGGCTGTACTTCCTGGGCTGGAACAATGACACAAAGGTGCCCAGGGTCAGTCAGCCCGAGTGGGTGCAGCAGGACCCTGTCTCTGCCTCCACCCTCCATGTTGTCTTTGGTCCCATCCATTCCTGATTTATAAAGACATCCAAAGGCATGCAAGGGCCTCATGCATATGATCTTAGAGGTCTTGCAGAGTGGCAGCGCCTGCCAGGACCCAGTGCTGCAGTGCTGGCAAAGCAAGGAGGTTGTGTTCCCTGTCCCCTAAGTTTAATGCTCCATCCCAAAGATTCAGAAGGAAACAGTGCTCTGAAGCCAAGTCATGTCCTGCAGTGATGTGGGACAATCCTTATTTCCAGAATGCTGCTGTAGGGCATGGGCTCTCCCTACACAGTAACACAGCCATGCCCTTGGAAATGCTGTAAATGGTCCCTGGTGGCATAACTCAGAATATGCTGCAACCACATGTTCTTTATAATCATTAGGCTGAGAATAAGTGGTTCCAAACTCTGGCAAATATAACATTTTGATACCCATTGCCTCCATCTGATAATTCAAGCTTGATCACAATGCGCTACTTCCAACGGGAAATAATGGAGCGGAACTCTCAGCCGGGGAACTTTCTCCTCCATATGGTTCACAAGTTCCCTGGGATGTGTAATCCTACTGGGAGTGCCATCTGTATAGACTCCACACAGGCCCGTGTCTGGGGAAGTTCTTCGCTGCTAACTCAGCCGCAGATTTTATTCTACTGCGAATACATTCAGACAAAAGGCAAGACCCTCTTCTGCCTGTCTTCTCAGTCACTCACAATCATAAGGGGCAGCTTATGAGGGATGTCTCTTTTCTGGGTGATGAGCCAACCTTGCAAATCCCAAAAGGATGAACCGGAGAATCCCTAGCTCATGGAGAACCCACACAAGCAATCTTCTCTACAGATGTGAGTGGTTTCAGAGGGAGAATGATCACATTACGTGTAATAACCGCACGAAGGGTGAACTTGCCTTATCTCACCTACCTCAGTGAGAAGTCCTTCAGGTGCCAGGGAGGGCCTTACTCATCTGTGGGGCCCCCAGTATCCAGCACAGGGAATTAGTTAGGACACTTAGTTGCAAGCAAAAGATTGACGTAAGAGGAGAAACTGTATTGAGAGGATGTTGGGTGGCTCAGGGAAACACCGGGGAGGCTAGGGATCAAGCTGGAGGCTACATTTAAGAAACACTACCCAAATAAGCTGCCCGCTGGAGTGCGGAGAAACCACATCTGCTGACACTGAGCCCTCAATGCCGCTGTCCTGCACCAGGGTGTGGCTGCCATCAGCTGTGGCGGGTCTTCTTGCAGGTGGACAATTGCATCCCCTTACATCCTCTCTCCCAGCATCCACTTTCTTGTGCCTCTCACTTTGAGTCAGTCTAGCGAGAGTGAGTCTAATTGGCGGAGACTAGTTCCACAACTGAGCCTCAGGTGCAACGGAAGCTGGGAAAGTCAATATCTAGAATTTTCTGCTCCTAAAGAGGAGTTACTCTTTGTACCTTAGCAAAACTTACAAAACAGCGTTCAGATGCTAGACAGGCAAAAGGAATCATAAATAACCACTATTCGCAGTATGTCTTATGTTGCTTTTTATGTATACAAACTGAATACACTAATTAGAGAGTGATTAGGAATGAATGTGCTAAGGTTTAGGTCAGTTTTTTAAAGGCTTCAATTCACTCATGTTGTCTCTCCAGATGAGATGATCTTCCTAATTAACCACTTGAAGAGTTCTAGAAACACTGATAGACTTTCCAGTCTGCAAGACCCATAACAGAGCTACAACTCCTGATCGGTCAGACACAGAACAACCTTCTACAACCTCCTTTCTCGGCTGACAGTCTTAAAATTGTCATCCTCCGTGAGCCCATAGATAGTGCGTTTCTATGTTCTTCTAGGCCTGGTACATGTTAGGCTTTTAACAATATTTAGGATTCTTCAAAGAATATGTTAAAGCTCTATCCTGGGAATTAGCAGGTCCATAGAGATGAGAGATACAAGGAAGGTAGAGCTAATTCATTGTATACTTTCCAGTCCTGTGTGTCTGTGTGTGCATCTGAGTGTGAGTGTGGCTGAACGTGTGTGTGTGTGTGCGAGTTGTGTGAGCATGTATGTGAGAAAAATGACATCACGTTTCTGATCTAGACCCACTAAGAATCCATCTGTGCCAAGACAAGTTACACAGAGCTTCCGCTCACTTGAATGTTCCTTAGCTGAATCCAAACTTACCAGATAATTTATACAGTCGTCTGTTCAGCTTTGACTGCATAGACCAACCCTACAAAAATGCAGACAGAAGCCTGCCTAATTCTTTCTTGCCAGACCTGAACTGACAATATATTCAGAGCATTTTTTCTAGTCACGAAAGCTACATAATTTTAGAGAATTCCATTTTTAAAAACTTAAGAATTTCATACATGTGCAATTTTATATATGTGCTCAGAAATGCTTTAGAGCCTACGAAAATGATTAAGACACCAACTCTACTTTAGGAAATCTCACTACCAAGTAGTGAATAAAAATAGGGCATGACGTAAAGCTCTGTTCATGAATGTTGCTTTAATATTATCTTAGTAATGACAGAAACAGAGTGGCAGAAATTTTACAAGCGACTCAAAAAAGATGCCCCTGGAACTTATTTGTGGATTTTAAAATACATAAATACTTAAATAAACATATTGAAATAAGAAAACAGGGAGCTGGCCTGGTGGTGTAGTGGTTGGGTCTGCGTACTCCACTTTGGCGGCCCAGGGTTCGCAGGTTCACCTCTGTCCTGAGCGACTGTTAATTCTCTCCTTAAACGCATTTTTAGATGATTCAGTATGGTCATTATCCCTACAGATCTTGAAGTCAGACAGAAGTGAGTTTTAATTCCTGTTCTGCCGCTTTAAATTATAAATTGGGGCAGATCACTTAAACTCTCTAAGCCTCTAGCTGTTGTTGTTGTTGTTGTTGTTGTTAAAAATGGTAATAAGGACGCCTACTTTACAAGTCATTACAAGTTTAAGTGAAATGCTGACCATAAATGAGTACCTGTTGCAAAGCCTGGTACTAGAGAAACTCAAGAGAAGGTGAATATTAATTTGGTCTCCTCTCATTCTGACCCATTTCGCATGTAGCTGCCATATTTTAATTTCTGAACGCATAAAACTAATCACACTACATCTTGGATCAGAAATATTGCTGGCTTGACATTGAATAAAGTTCAAAAACCTTAAGTCTAAAATTTAAACCCAATTCCTATGAATACCCTTCGTATATCCCACATTCCACTTAAAATGAACAAAGTATTAATTCCTCCTTGCACCTTAATTTTCTGCATCTTTGTTCTTATTTCCTTGTTGCTCAAAATATTCCAATTTGCATTTTTCAAAGTTCAATTTAAGGACAATTCTTATATTATATTCTTATGTATACACATCTTATTTCTCCTTAAGGGGACGAGTCCCTTCTTCAAGGACAGGTGAGCCTGAAGGGTGCTTGAAATTTCACATGATTCAGCCATCTTCCACATCCAGATGGGAGTGAAGAATTGTTCTTTAAGGAAGAGACAGTAGGTTTCTTTCTAGATCAACTCACGTGTACTGATCTTCTCTGCTTCTTGGGAAGGGGCTATTAGAATGGAGCTCCTGGGGACTCACCCATGATTATCATGAAAGGAAATTAAACTCTTAAATCCAAGGCTCTTAATTAGAAGTCATATTAAAATCACCTGGCAAGTTTTTTCAAAATGCTTATGCCTGGACTTCGCACAGACATTTCAAGTCAGAATTTCTGGAGTTGGGACAGGGGCATGAGCAAGCTGAGAAAGCTCCCTCTGTAGGTTGTTCAAGGCCACCTAAAGCCAAATCACTCTCCCATCATTCACCAGGCTGGAACCACATGGGATTGCATATTAGAGCAATTTCCACCTCATTACTTAATCGATGCGCCATTCTGATATATATTGACTCCCAGTGCTGGGCAAATATTAGACTAGTTTTTAAGAAGTGGCATTATCTAGAACAAATGAAACTATCTCACTGTATTTCATCCCACTATAAAGTCTTGCCCCAGTCTTTGACTATCAACAATCTTGGCAGCAGTTAATCTCTACAGATCTTTATGATCACTACAGTTTATCAACATGCCAGCACATTTACAACTTGTATGAAGGAGTCTGCATTTAACCTCATGAAAAGATTTTGTCTTAAGATTTCTCTACAAACCTGAGGACTTTAGGTTTGGTGAATTGGCAACTTTGCAAATCTCCATTTCTCTTCCCACGCTGTTTTCTTTATCTTTTCTGACTAGTCCTATAGATTGCTCAAAGGATGAAGTTCATTGAGCATATTGATGGCACATATTGCTACATATACATTTTTGTCTTTAAGGAAGCAGCTTGGGGGTGAGAAGGCGTGCATTTGGAAGGGGGAGGGAAGGCTTATTACAATCTTCAGCAATTCTTAATCTTTTCTCCCCAATTCACTGTGGTCCAAAGAAAGAGCATGCTCAGTGGCACTTTGGGACATTTTGTGCCACCTGGTGGAATTTTCTTGAAAGAGGATTATCAGGGGCCTGAATCACCGCTCAGCTGGATCATCACCTGAGGCCTTTTCTTAGTGCTTAATATCACCGGTCTAAGTATAGATTCCCTACCGTGTCAGGCAATTTAACTGCACTAGGCCCGTAATAAGGATTTTTTTTTAATGTGAAAATTAGTCTTTAGTGAAAGAGACCTATTTTGTTAGCTGCTGGGTAAATTCAGGTAACACAACGACATCCACACTTGGGTCATTCTATTCCACTCTGCCTAATACACAGAGATTATTGCCAACCTTGCAGCAGGCAGCACACAGATGTTAACGCTGCTTTCCATTAGTTAGAGACAAAAGTAATTGTAATTAACCTTTTTCCTTACCCTCACCCCCAGGAAGTCACAACAATCTGATAATGTCATATTTAGCAATTAGTGATGTAACTGTTTATTCAAGCAGAGATTTTCACCGAACATAAAAGGGATTTTAAAAACACATGTCCTGAAGCGATAACTGATTTGGGTAGTTGAAAATCTCTTTCTGAGACACTCAAACTAATGCCAGGGAAAGGCAGCTGGGTGGAGGCGCCATGTCAACGCCACCCTCACAGGAGGCTGTCACAGCAGCTTTGGGCCAGGCATCCATGTTGCCTGTCTAATGTAGTGACTTTTGTTCTTTCACATTGCAATCATTAGCTCCCCCACTAGGTTCTAGGCCGCATTGACAGAATTCAGCTCTCGTTTGTTCATACAGTTTCCTTTGTACCATGAGATCTACCAAGAAAAGATGCAAATTTCTCTTCAAAGACAGATTAGGTGAAGCCAAGGACAGTGTTCATTTTGCACTGAGAGAAAGGTCAAACTAACCAAAGAATGCAATAATCCAGAAAAAATTTCAAACTTCCCAATTCAACGGTAAAAAACAAAAAACTCCACCTCCTTTGAAACTAGAAATGGGTGAATAGGCAAAGGGCCATTTTTTTGCAAATATTTATACAGAATTCCAAGGAGCATGGTGTATGCCCTGCCTGCTGAACTAGATGGTAAATTTGAGGGGATCCAGGATTGAGTCTAATAACACTAATTCAGGCGTGTTGATAATATCATTTTCTTCATGTTCAAAGACGGCTCCTCTGAAGGTGTTTTCCTGTTTCTGGTATTGTTCTAGTTTGTCCTAATTTGCTTGGTTTAAGCCATGCGTGCATATTTGTTGCCAGAAATTCTTTCCACATTTACTCAAGAAAAGACTTTTCCTTTGGCCCACAACTGTAGCCACTATTTGCACTGCTTGTAACTTCTGACATTTCTATCTCTGAGATTCATGTTTGCTGGCTTCTCCTGCCCTGAAAGAACCACCCAGTTCTGATTGCTCTGTGCCGGGCCGGTCCCAGTAGTGCCCAATCATACGGCATTCCATGGCGAGTTGTTCCGCACCAGTCCCGGGAGCAATTCCTTCTCTCCACCCTGTCTGCAGCTACCCCATTAAAGCTCGTCACACAGCAGCTGCTTAGGTGTCCTTTTGTCATCTAATATCTATTTTCCATAAATATCCATGGCAGCGACATCACTTCAGTATTTGTAGATGTGCTGTATTCCACAGCTCGGTTACAGACGTGAAAAATAAGGAACAGGAGCCAAGGATCCTAGCCCAGCATCACTGCCCCAACTTAATCTGAAAAGTGAGATCAGAAGCACTGAGAAGACTGAAAAATTAGGCTATCAGATCAAGAATTTTTAAACGATAGACATGGGGAAAAAAGCATGTGGAAGTTGCTATGTAAAAATCTGTGTGATTTGAAGCCAGCCCTGAAGTTCTCTGACCATCAATATTCCTATCTGAAAAAGAAAAAAACCTAATTGTACCTACTTTGTGGAATCATCATAAAAATTGGAAACAACTTGTAGAGATTAAATGCCCCAATATCTGATACAAAATGGAAGTTCAAAGCAAACACGGTAAATATTGTTACTATTAAATAATTACTATTACTATTATAAGGCAAAGAAAACCACTTCCTTCAAAACCTGGAAAATGGAAAGAAGTTACTGGACTGGAATAAAAATGGGAAAGAGTAAGAGAAAGAGTAGGAGTAATAATAGAAGTTGTAATAAATTAGATGGTTCCTAGACGCTCCTAAGAATTATTACAAAAAGGGACACATGGTAAACCACATTTACTAAGCTTGCTAAGCCAAGCGTGCTGAGACACGAGATGGACCCCTGAGTCTGAGCTATGTCATTTACAATTCACTTTAACGCGGAGAATTCACTGAACTTTTCCAGTGCTCAGGTAGGTCACTCACAAAATGATGACATTTGATTGTTTCCAATGTTTTATGATTCTATATATCTTTTAAAAATCTTCAAAGATTTTTTCTATACATTGTGAAAATCAAATACTCTCTCTTCTTATTCATATAAGCCAGGTCCTGATGGGAGAGAAGTTTAATCTATTGGTTTGAACAGGCGTCAGCAAGCTAAGCTTGTGTATCAAATCTGGCCCACTGCTTGTTTCTGTAAATAAAGTTTTATTAGAACACAAACACCTTCATTCACTTACATATTGTCTATGACAGCTTCATATTACAAGAGCAGAATGGAGTAGTTGAGACAGAGACAATACGGCCCATAAAACCTAAAATATTTACTATTTTGACCTTTATAGACTTTTCTGAACCCCTGGGCTAGAATCAACATAAAATCAAAAAAAAAAACAAAAAACAAAACAATAAATCACAGCTTGTCACACAATTTCTTGAAGTCATTTGGTGAACAGTTTCTTATTTTAAAAGACAGAGAACTCTGGATTTGATCTTTTGTCTATTTGTTTTTCAAGGAAAGGTTGGTTGCCAGTATGCAAATCGCGTTGAGGGTGATCACGAGAAAATCGACCTCATGACTTAGAAAAATTAGTAAAGAAAAGGAAATGCCTTTCAGAGAGATAAATTTCAACAAGTTTAAAGAATGGCTAAGAAGCATTTAATTGGAATAAAATCTCGGAGAGATGAGACGGCAGAACGTCGGTTAGTTCTCACCCTCTTCCACAGACAGAAAAACAAACCAAAGGGAAGCATTGGGAGTAAACGAGGAGATAGTGTCTCAAATACTGGAATTTTGAGGGAAACGGAGCTTGGGTATGCCTGTAGGTATTTTAACATACACAAAGCTCAGCCAGGACTAAAGATGTTCAAAGACAGAACACACTTGGAAGAGTGAGACAAAGAAATCCTTTTATTTCATACGGAAAAAATTCCACAGCCACAGAATACAAAAGAAGTGAAAGGAGTAAAAACATATCACCTCAAGAAGAACAGGCAATAATAAACCATTAAGAAAAGGTGGAGGAATCTTGTGGATTTTTTTTTCACATGGAAAGGTGTTTCCACAGCAGCTACAAGGGTCTGTCCTACACTGCTAGGAGCCTGCAGCCAGGCGGCCGGTCCCCGCAAGAACCCTGTCTTCTCTCAACCCCTGGATCTCAAGGTCAAGGTTTCTGCAGCCCCTACTGCCCTCAGGTACCAACTTAGTCCCAGACTTGTCCAGAGAGGGTGGCCCCAGGTCTGCAGGGTGAGGGAGAAGCCAAGGAGGAGAAAGGAAAGACGCTTGTGCTTCTTTTGTGTCCACGATCTTCTCATTAACAGCATTCCAACTCCTTCTCGCGGTCATTCAGACCAAGAAGAAAGTGAGCGGTTGGCCTTGCTCACCTGCACCTGAGAATCCCCACATCAGCAAGACCTGAGCACAGCTCCTGAGGGGCACAGGTCACCCTCTGGAGGGGAGGAGGCTGCTGCAGACGCCTGCATAGAACCGCGCGTCGTGAACACCCAGGGAGAAAAGGGTATTTGAAGACTAAGGGGCAGGGTTAGTTTTTTCTTAATTGCAAACAATACATTTGCTGATTTTCCTTTCTTTTAATAAATCAAAAGAACACGGTGCTGTCACTAAAAATCAAATGGCTAAAGAAGTTTCAATGCTCATGATAGGTTATTTCAAGAAATACAGAAGAGCGCATAAAAGTACATTACTCTAAAATGTCAAATGTCATTTTGCCTGAGTGGTAGAATTTAGTTGATTTTTTCCATAATTTGGGTATTTTCTAAATGGATTTAAGCTGTTTTCATTACTAGAAAAAATGTACTAGATGTTATCAGTGCTTAACTCATCCTCCTGATTCACTGTGGCTGGTGCATTTGGAAGAAGTCAAGAGGCACCAACCCATGAGGACCTCCAAGAACAGGGACTGCTTTCCCCTGGGTTTGGGCTAGGGCGTGACCTGAGGGGATTGTGACAACCCCACGACATACCCAGGACTCCTCCGGTCATGGGCCCCTTGTCCAAAGTCACAGGTAGAGAAGGGATTTTGCCTAAGTCACATCTCTGTCTTCAGTTCCTCGTTGCTGACCATTCAACATTCCCCTTAGCCAGTAACTCTAACGGCTCAAAAATCATCACTGCACCAAAGAATGGTGTACGATATTTACGAGGAGATGTGTTACTCATCTGACATGCTCGTGATCTTTGGCGGTAAACTCTCCCAGGGAGCAAGGATGTGCATTTCACTTGGTCAAGCTCTAGAGCGCCAAGTACAAGTGCTGATGGTCCTGTAATGAGAGAGAAGCGAAGTTAGGGAGCACTGCCTTCTCTTCTAATATCGTGGGATGTTTAGCAAGACGGATGAAACTAGGGCTGCAGTCCCAAATGGTCAGTTATTTCAGAAAAGGCATTTTGGAGAAATAACTGTTTAAAAGATGAATATCTTATGATCTATGTGCTGATAGACAATTTATTTGGTTGTCGTGTTGCCTTATACCCCACACTTCCTTTTTAATTCTTTGGTCCATCGTTTCAGCTCACTGTCTCCCCTACTTATACCTTCTCCTGCTCTCCTCGCGCACCTTCTCTGAGCAGCATCCCAGGGTTTTATGTGCGAGACATACGCTCTTGTCCAGTATATCTTTCCTAAAAATTTCCTCCAGCAGCACTGTCTTCCACTCTTCTCTGTCCCAGTCATATCTGCACAAATGAAATTTTTACTGCTGGCTGCCATCTCCTTTATGTCTGGCTCAGGTTGTAAACTCTTCAGGGCTGGGGCCTTGTCTTTTTATGTCCCATAAAGGCGTGTGCACACCTGCAGCAGTCCGTAGTGCTGCACACAAGTAAAAAGCTTTACTGCAGCCTGCTTCACCCCAAAGGAGAAACCAGCTCGGTTGGGCATCCTAAACCCCAAGTCAGAGATACCATTGATAAACAGGGAAGTTCTCCATTTCCATAGGGTATTTGGAATTTTTGCTTGCTTGTTCTTTAAAGCCGAAAGCTATCAACAACCAGAAGTTGAAGCATCTCTCTCCATGAGAAACAGACTTGACACACAATCAGTGCATCACCTTGACCAACGGATTAGATGGAAGATAGTTTTAGGGTGCTGCCGACCTGAAAAGGTGAGAACGTACTTTAGAATCGAATGCTTGATTCACTGTAGCAAGCCCAGATGATAAATTTGGAATCAAAAAGTTTAAGAGGAAAATCAACACTAGGAATTAACATGAGTTGAAAAACTCCCAAAGGGAGATAAATGAATCAGATATTTAAAGGTGTAGAATGAAGTCAGAGGAATAATTTACACAGGGAGCATGCTTGCTGGTCTCATTCACCACTCGTTCACCATCTGCACTTTGTGGGGTAATCCCACACCTGAACCCCAGTCTTTCGGTTATTAACTTGGATGCCCTTTCCACGTCCTTTCTTGGCTTATCACAACTGTGGAGGCCAAATGGCTGGCTCTATCACTTTCCCTCTGTGTGACCTTGGTCACAGAACCTGCTTCAAGGACTCTCTAAGGGAAATAGAGGAGACAGTGGGTTCCACAAGCACCTGGCCCCATGTACACACTCAATGAACAATCTCTATCGTTTCGCTCCCCATGCTCCTAGAGGAAGAGTGGTTGCTACGCATAAATGTGTCATAGTAGTCTCTAACACTTACACATCCTCGCACATCCACACACTCAGTGTTATTATCTTATTCACTAATTGTAAATATGTCTTACCTCCCCAACAACTTCCTAAGCTTTTCGTGGGTAGAGAGTCTTATACTACTATTTTTGATTGATCTAATGTATTTGAAGTAGCTTCCCCCCCCCATTCTTTGACTTAATGATAGCATTCTTTGATGTATAAATTGGGCTTCTATGTATCTGAAAATGATATTCTTTCAGCTTTGTCAGTTATGATAGTTTATTTTGCAATCCATCAAGTAATTTTGAATACCTACTTGTGTGTTATAACCTAGCATGTGAAAGAAAAAAATAGAAAACAGTGAACGAAACAAGCTAGCAGAGAGTCCACAGAGACCCTGCCATCCTCTCCGCTTCTCCAGTTTTCCCTGGGGTCATCTATGGGCACAGGCCCTTCCTACTCATTCCTGCTGCTCCGGCCAGTGGAAGAAGTAAGGAAGGGCTTCCTATTGCTCCTGGTGGAGTTTCATGGGGGGAAGAGATTTCTCGGTAACCCAGGTTGGAAGTCAAAGTGAGAAATACAAACATTTCACAAGGTAATTCATGTGCTATCAGCACTGGAGCCAGGGTGCTGGGGGTGGCATGCAGAACAGGCCAGGAGGAGCCAGGAGAGGCCAGAGCGATGAGAAGACAGTGCAGAGGCTGAGCATCTCCAGCAAGTTCAGAGTAAGACACTCAGGAGTCACAGAGAAGGGCAAGTGAAAGATGAGTTGGCCACAGCATCAAAGGTTGAAGTCAGGGTGTCAGACCAAACCAGAGGAGAGACAGGATCCATATTTGAGAATTTTTTCTAGCATCCACATTTAGTGACCATAGGCAGGGCCAGAGGGTCAGGGCAGAGGCAAAGACCAAATACAGATCTTGAGGAGCCAAGTGAGGCTGGAGGAAAGGCACAATGGAAGCAGCACTGAGCAGAGAGCCAGCAGTGTCCTGTTACATGACAATTCACATCTGAGGCTTAGTTTAATGGAGTTGATCGGGCTTCAGATTCTACATGACCTCAGATCCTTTCCACCTCTGAAATTCTATAATTTTACGGTTCGGTGCAAGACAGTTTTTTCTTTCTGGGAACTCACAGGCTTTAACTCCATGGCCCCAGGAGAGCATGGGGGTGTGCTGTGTGGTGATTTCCCATGTCTATACAACACTACTTTGCCTTCCCCAAGAACTGAATCAGAATAGCATATGTGTCAAACCATTCATTGTTCACTATGATCCAGCTTCTAGCTCATCTAATTAGAGAGGAGCACACCAAAAAGAAAAGGAAAAAAAACAAAGTTCACAAAAAATGGGTGGCAATGGATCACAGCTTGCAGAATTCAGTGTACGTAAACTCTGTGTTGATCAGAAGAAGAAGCAGCCATCTGGTTGCTACCTTCAGAAAGCTCTTCAAAACAAAATTCAAAATCTTGTTTCTGGATTTCCACTCACTTGTTGTGCTTGTTGAAAAGATACATAGTGTGGATGTAGAGTGAGGGCTTTGGTCAGAAAGGACCTCAAGGAAAGTCAATGCGATGTGAACTGCCTATCAGCAAAAGAGGTGCAAGAGAGGCACCTGCCCAGGGAAGCTGGGAAGTGTTGCTGAATTCAGTGGCCACCAATAAGGTCGTTTTGTCCTTGGTGAGGAGGAGATGGTAATGCTGAGAACGAAGCTATGGTCTGTGGTCTGCGGGAGTTTCTGGCATTTGGTTCAGTTGGTCTGGAGGTGCCCACCTCAGTATAGATCCTCATGACCAGCTAGGGCTGACCACTGCTCTGGCATCTTGGTACTCAAAGAGTAGTCTGTGTCCAGCTCCAGCAACATTGGCACACCTGCAAGTTTGGTGGAAATGCAGAATCTCAGGCTCCCCAGTGGACCTGCTAAATAAGAATCTACATCTTACCAAGATCATCAGCGATTCATATGCACGTGGAAGCTTGGGAACCACCGATTCTTGTTCTCAAAGTGTGGTCCCCAGATCAGCTGCATCAGCATCACCTGGAGCTTGTTAGAAATGAACGTTTTCCAGTCCCAGGCCAGACCTACTGAATCAGAAGCTCTGGTGTGGGGCCACCGTGCTGAGTTTTTACAAGCCCTTTGGAAGATTCCAATAAATGTGCCAGTGTGAGAACCAGTGCTCCAGAGCAGCCCCAGAAGCAGCTGCTGAGCATCTTCACTTGGGTGAAGGTCCACTGAAACGGCAGCCTTTGCTGGGTGGTCCCCTCCTTGAAGTCCTAGCCCAGGAGCTGCAGGTTCCTGTGGGAGTGTCGCTGAGTTTCGCTATGTTCCAGGTGCTATCCTAAGGCACTTGGGATGAATAAGACAATGTTTTTGCCCTGGAGATGATCAAAGTAGGTGAGCCTTTTGGATCTCTGTCTGGGGCCTGAGCATGCCCTCTCCCGCAGCAATCTCAGAATGAAATCTCCACTTCAGTTTGCTCCTATAGCTTTTATATTTCTCATTGCAGAGCTTTGCATGTTTAAGAAATAAGACAAAACCTTGGGTTGCCTTATGAACTATAAGAATCAAAGAAGGCCAGATCAACTCCTGTGGGTGAGATGATTCCTCAAAGATATCTTTAATCACTAAATATTACTGGATTCAATTGCCATTGTTTTATTGGGAGTAAAACGCAAAGGGCAGAGCCTGAAGTAAGGAGGAAGGGCATGATCCCCAAGCCGCTGGCTAGGTCACCAATCAGCTCCCTGGCATTGGAGAGGAGGCAGGCAGTGGATTCACGCTACAGTAAATGCAACTTAGAACCAGTCAAACGCTGGAGACTGAAAATAGAAGAGATTGAGGAATCCCCTTGAAACGGTTCACACAGACAGGAGTGACGAGCTCTGTGTAAGGCAACATCACCGGCAAATTTCAACTTCCAACTCTTTGAAGGTATAGCTCACAGTGTAAACACACATTTCTCATGATTTTAATACAATTGTACTTTGGTTATGTGAGTGTGCTTGCACTTTTATAATGGAAAAATCTTGAAATTGTATCAAGTTCATGAACACTTTTAATTATGTACTACTGAGAGCTTGCTGGAGCACTGCAACATCCAAACCCTCATACTGCAGAAAACACATTCAGTGTAGTCTTCTACTCATCTTAGGATATGCATATAAGACATAAACGTCTTTCCCTGTTAAAAATTTACATAACCAGGGGCTGGCCTGGTGGTGCAGTGATTAAGTGCGCATGTTCCACTTCGGCTGTCCAGAGTTCACTGGTTTGCATCCCGGGTGCGGACATGGCACCTCTTGGCAAAAGGCAAGCTATGGTAGGTGTCCCACGTATAACGTAGAGGAAGATGGGCACAGATGTTAGCTCAGGACCAGTCTTCCTTAGCAAAAGGAGGAGGATTGGCAGCAGTTAGCTCAGGGCTAATCTTCCTCAAAAAAAAAAAAAAGTACATAACCAAAGTTCCCCTGTAGCTACTTGACATGATAAGAAATAAAAAGTTTATTGAGCCACTACAGTGTGTCATGCTGTAGGGGACACAAAAATGAAAATGAAACAGCCCTGGCTGTCATGCAGGTCGTATCTAATGAAGGAGCCCACCATATACAGAACTTCACCAACAGAGAGGAATGAAACAGCACTACAGGAAGGCCGGTGGGTCAGTCCTAGGGAGAAGGAGGCAGCTCATGGGGCTGATGGCTTTGAGAATAGGTAGGTTTTTAGGGGGTAACATTGAGGAAAGGTCAAACCACACTCACCATGCATCCCTTCAGCGTGAGGGTGTGGCCTGTTGGGGAAAACCAACTATTCTGGCTGTTTCCAGCCATGAGTGTTGAGAATAGTGAGTCCCGGGGAGGATGGAAACCTGGAGATCAGTGAGGAGCATCTGGAACTATTTCAGGTAATGGATTCTGAGCGCAGCGGCAATGGAATTAGACAGGATGGTTTAAGAGGTATTCTGGAGGCAGCATCAATGACAGCTGGCAAATGTGAAGTCCAAAATAAGTCAAAGATGCTTCGAAATATGGTGCCTGAGTGACTGAGAGATGGTGGTGGAATTCTCTTACTCAATGCTGTATCTTCACCTTGAAGGCTGAATAAGACATGAAAAGGGCTCAACAAACAGAGCCTTTTTGTCGGAAGTGAAGTAGGTTTTGGAGTAAAGATACTGAGTTTGGTTTCAGATATGTGTCTGAAAATCAGGATGCTGCTGTGGCAGTCCCGTAGGCAGTAGAAAATAGAAATCTGAAGATCACAGGGAGTTGAGATCTAGGGGAATAGATCTGGAAACATTGTGTGTAGGAGTGGGAGCTGCACACATCAGAAGAGATGAACTTAGCCTAGCAGAGCACACAGAGGGAGAGAGGGAGAGTGAGGCAAAATATTGGGGGATATCTGTATTTAAGCCATAGAAGTTATCAGAGGAATAAACTTCTGAGAAAAAGCAGGCAGCGAGGGTTAGAGTGAACCCAGAGAGCCAGAGCTACAGAAAAAAAGGGAGGAAACGTTTTCTAGGGGTTAAACTTTACGCATTAATGCTTCCAAGGTTGTCGGATGAAACCTCAAAAGAAGTCCATCAATTTAGCAACTAGAAGGTTACTGGTGCCGACCAAAGGCCTGAAAGGAGTGTGCCCTCCCTGGAGCACAATTTGGCACATGTATCAAAAGTGAAGATGTATACACTCTTCTCCACCCAATAATTCCATTCAAGGAATTTATCCTAGCGCACAAATTGTGGCAGAGTATTAAGATTCGGGTATCAGGAGGAAAAAGACGGCATTGTTTGTAACAATTCAATACATATGATAAAATTTTGCAAAACAAAAACTGACTATATTGTAACCATTAAGAGTGATACTATGACATAATTGCTATTAAATAAAGATGTGCATCATATATTGTACAGTGAAAAAAGCACATAAAATAGTTTGTAGGGTATCTTTCCATTTCTGTTGACATGTATGTAGTAAAAAATGCAATGGTTTTCTCTGTCCAGCAGCACAAGAACATGTGACAGATAAGGACTGCCTGACTGCGTCCAGCTCTTCCACTTACGTGCAGCTGAACGACCTCCAGTAAGTTGTGTGTCCTCTGTGCCTCCATTTCTTCACCCGGAAAGTGGGAGGATAATAATTATAATAGCTCAAAGAGTGTGAGGATCAAATGAGCAGATAAAGTCAAATCACTTGCAAGAGTAACTGATATATAGTAAGCACTATGTATGTGTTTTCTCTTATTACAACAGATTATACTGTTTAAACTTCTTTATTTGGAATATATTTTATTTCTGTAAAAAAAGAGATTTATATTAATTTTTTGAAAAAGTATAAATATTGATGAGATTCAAGAAAATAAATTTTGGTATGGGGCTAAAGAGTGTCTTTCTTGGGGTCATATCATTCATATTGATATCATTGGAAGATTTTGGGGAGCATTAGCATATCCATTTGAGATCGAACCATTTTTGAGACATTGATTTGAAAACGTCTACTTTGAAATTTACTACTTGTAAGTTTCCCTGAATCGTGCATAATTATTAGCAATTAAATTTTAGACATTCTGATTCATTTAATTGAGATATATTTATTCAAAAATACCAATACTATTTTCAAAGTTTGGAGGCCTCACTCATATGGTTTCAAATCTTATTTTAAAAGAGAGAATATAATCTGAAATGCTTTGTTAATTTGGGTTAATTTTTAAACTATGCCTTAGTTTCTTTCTTTTTTTTATTTTAAATAAGCTGGTCTAGAGAATGAGAAGCTTTTTTTTGGGAAGATTGGCCCTGAGGTAACATCTGTTGCCAGTCTTCCTCTTTTTTTTTTCTGCCCAAAGCCCCAGTGCACAGTTGCATATCCTAGTTGGAAGTCCTTCTAGTTCTTCTACGTGGGACGCTGCCTCTGCATGGCCTGATGAGCCATGTCTAGGTCTGCACCGAGGGATCCGAACCCACAAGCCTCAGGTGGCCAAAGCAGAGTGCGAGAACCTAACCACTGCACCTGGGCCAGCCCCATGTGCTTCAGTTTCATTGAGGATGTTTAGCCCCTCAAAAAGCAGACTTTTCATTTTTTTTCAAATTCTTCTGTTTCATTCTGATTCAATAGCACATGCGGTACCTAGCGTAATGTACGGAAGATTTTCCTTGTATAAGTATGTATTTCTAAATTTACCCATGCCGTTTGGCACAGAATTGCTCATAGATTTTGTAATCATATTCTTCTTTCAATGGTACTAGTAAAATCACTATAAAATACACCTTTTAGAGATATTGTTTGATAGGAAGAAATGCCCATGAACAAGAATTTCAAAACCTCATGAAATGAATATAAATTCTAGAAATTAACAAACCATTGATACATCTCAGTAAGGGAAAAAAATACTTTTAACAGTGAAAGGATTTATTGTAAACATAAATTAATTTTTTACTTTTCATTCAAGAAAACAGAAATAGGGTGGTACCTGGGATTCATGTGTCTTTTCAAAGTACAGCGTGCCACATCCAGTCGTCTCAACTGGCTGCATTTAGAGATTCACTGTGTGGTTTGGAGTAGTCCATGCAGCATCTCCAGCCACAAGTTTCCTGAGGATTTGGAGCAGAAGATACTGAAGATGCTTTTTGTGACCATAATCCCGTGTACCTAAAAATGAACAGATATTAACACTGGGCTATTAAGAAGAGAAGAAGTGCAGTATGGAAACCTTTCAGAGTCTAACTATGACGTATCCACTTTTTTGGTGAGTGCTTCCACAGCACCCTGTATCTGGCACCCTGCACAGTATAATAAAGTTATTTATTGTCTCTCTTTCCTGCCAACTTCAAGCTAACAGCAAGAGCAAACATTGTTGTCTTATGTTTTGCAACTTTATCCCAGTGTCTCACACATAATAAGCATTTGCTATGTAACACTAAATTCCTGAGGTCTTTGGGATAGGATGCTTAAAAACAAGGCACGGTGCAGTCTGCGAGGCTATTGGACATCTCGTTGGGGACACCATTTCATGAACAGCCCTCAGGACTGTCCACAAAGATAATCCATATCCAGTTCATAAGTGAAAATTGGGGTGAGTTTATTCTGAGCCAGATCTGAGGACTAGTGTAGCCCCGGGCATCCTTCCCCAAGGAAAGAAGGGCACCAAAGAAGTGGGGTGTGCAGAGTGGTTATATACCCTCAAAAAGCATGTATCACATATAATTGAAATGTCCCTTTTATAACAGTCACGGGACTGCTCTGTCGGCACAGCAATTGATGGACACAGCAGGTAACAGGTCTGCTGTCTCGGTGGGCACAGCAGGTAGTCGTCTGTTGTCTCCAGCCGGGTGGTCACAGTGTGGGTGCAGCGATCAATTCCTAGCTAGGGAGAGATGCTCATCCTTAAGGAAATGCCAACGTGGGGGAAGTTGCATCTTTGTCTTGAGGCCATTTGTTCCTGTCTTTGGGACACAGAAAATGCTTAAAGCAGATGTGCAATGCAGGCTCAACGGCCACGGCAGGCCCTTTTGGAAAATCAAGGTCAGGCTGAATTAGGTTGACACCAAATGGCTTCCTCATATACTCCAATATATCCTACTGATGGCCATTTGTTTGTCAGGCCTTATTTTAGAATCTGAGGCTGGAACTCACTGTCAAAGGAGACAGTAATGAATTTTGTCAAAATGCCATGTACTTTGTATAATTTCACATAGGAACGGAGGTGGAGGGAAGTGAAGACAAAAAAAGCAAGAAAATAAAATTTCTTTTTGCATTTTATTTCTCGGATTCTTTGCTTGTTGGTAAGTCTTTCAGAAGCAAAGTGGGAGAAACCAATTAAACATTCCCATTTATGATTAAATTTCTCCTGGTAGAATGCAAAGCTGATCCTCAAAGGTCACTATTTCAGCATTTTGTCAGTGCCTTTTTTTTTAATCCTCCTGCACTGACTTTATTTTATCTTTTCCAATATCTATTTAAGTAATTCAGCCCACTCAATTATTCTTTAACAAATTTTTATCAATGACCTCTCTCAAGTATGGTATGTGGGTTGCCTGCTATTAGCTTAATGCCTTGCAATTAATATCTTCTCGGTATTCCTTCTTTACTCAACAAGTAGTACTGGTAAGGGCCAAGCCGTCTTTCAAAGGTAAACCTTGTCCAGTTAAACAAGAATGAAATCACTATAGATCTATTATTTCTCGGAACAGAATATTTCCATTTGCATAAAATATTCTTCCTTTGACAAGTTGCCAGGAAGAAACACCTCCTGCCTATTCTTCACAGTGCTCTTTCTGTGGCATTAAGAATAGAAGAAATTACCATGGTGGCCTTAAAATGATTATTCTCTCCCCTTACACCTCCTGGCCCTTCCTGACTCACAGTATCGTGCCTCTTTGAGAGCTCTGTCACTGACATGCCCACATAATGGACCAACGCGAGCCTCTCACATAATGTCATCTCACACTAAGGAAACTGGGTCATAGGTTGGAATATTAGGGTCGAATGCAGAGCCTCTGACCCTTAAGTTGCTTGAGAAATAGTGACTAGAGTCAAAATTTAAATAAAACTTAAATCTGAACAAGTCAAATGATCTATGAGCCTTAGGGACAAGTGATCTCGTAGACCAAAAATGTGCTTAAATACCAAGGAAAAAAAGTACTGGGTGCTCTCAGGGGAGTGTTGTAGAAGTAATACAACTGGTTAAGGAAGGAATGCCTTTCTTTAAAACATAAATGTGAAAGATAATGCTTCTAAATATAAGAGTTCTGTTCCAAGGAAATGGGAGGGTTGACCACTTAGGAATAAAGACCTCATCTATCAATAGGCAAGTGTGATGGCTAATTTTATGTGTCAACTTGACTGTACCACAGATTGCCCAGATTTTGGTCAAACAGTATTCTGGGTGTGTCTGTGAGGGTGTTTCTGGATGAGATGAACATTCGCATCATAGACCTCAAGTCGATTGCCCTCCATAATGTGGCTGGGTCTCATCCAACCAGTTGAAGGCCTGATAGAGCAAAAGGTTGATCCTCCCCCAGTCAAGAGGGAATTCCTCCTGCCTGACTGCTTTGAGACTGGGACACAGGCTTTCTTCTGCCTTTGGACTAGAGTTGCAACACAAGCTCTCCTGGGTCTTGGGCCTTCAGACTGAAACTAAACCATCAGCTCTCCTGGGACTCCAGCTTGCCACCCGTGGATCCAGAGACTTGTCAACCCCCATAATCACATGAGTCATTTCCTTCTAATAAATCTCTTGGTAGATAGATAGATAAATAGATAGATACATATATATCTATCTATACATCTATGTACAGACATATATCTATAGATCTTATTGGTTCTGTTTCTCTGGAGAGCCCTGACTAGCACATGGTAATTTTTCAAGTTGCCATTTAAACACTTGTATTTGGCACATTCAATTCTGATGGTCAGAGCAGAGCGCCCTCGCCTGGAAGGCCGTCTGCCCTTGCAGGCACGTGCCCTCATCCTCACCTGGACGCTTTAATTCTGGAGATTGAAACATTGCATATACTTGTGCCGTTGGTTTCCTAAAATAAAGTTGTCATTTTCCATGACTCAGTCATGAGTGACAGCTTAGAAAAGGTAAAAGCAGAAGTACAAGGCTTCTATGTTTCTTCATTTCTGGGGCAGGTGGTTCTCACTTACAAATGGGGCAAGAGTTGGTGTGTATGTCGGCCAGCTGATCCTGAAATCCCGGCCCTTGTTTATCTTTCATTGCCTGTGGAACTTGTACAATCTGGACAAACTCTTGAAGCCACAGAGTCTTCATCTATAACAGAGGAGTATATCAGATTCCTTGAGCTGCTGTAACAAGGTGACCACAAATGCAGGTTCCTTAAACAGCAGAAATTCATTTCCTCACTTCTGGAGGCTGGAAGTCCAAGATCAAGGTGTTGGCAGGGTTGGTTCCTTCTGGAGATTCTGAGGACAAACCTCTTTCCCAGCTTCTGGTGACGGCTGGCAATCCTTGGTGTTCTTTGGTTTGTAGATGCATCATTCCAATTTCCACCTCCATGGTGACATGGCCGTCTTCCCTCCATGTTTCTATATTTGTGTCTCTTTCTCTCTTCATATAAGGATACCAGTGATATTGAACTAGGGCCCACCCTAACCCAGTATACCTCAAATTAACTAATTACAACTGCAAAGACCCTATTTCCAAATAGGGTCCCATTCTGAGGCTCTGGGAGTTAGAACTTCAACGTATCTTTTATTTATTTTTTTCAATTGTTTTTTGATATGCTTTTTGTGTGTGTGTGTGTGTGTGAAGAAGATTGGCCCTGAGCTAACATCTGTTGCCAATCTTCCTCTTTGTTTTTTTTTTTCTCCCCAAAGCCCCAGTACATAGCTGTATATCCCAGTTGTAAGTCATTCTAGTTTTTCTATGTGGGAAGCCGCCACGGCATGGCTTGATGAGCTGCTTGTAGGTCTGTACCCAGGATCCAAACTGGTGGAACCTCGGCTGCCAAAGTGGGTGCACGAACTTAACAACTCAGCCACAGGGCCGGCCCCTCAACGTATCTTTTTAGACAACGGACCATTCTGCACATGACTGAAGTGTTAAACCCTCCACTTGCATTATGAGAAGTGTCACCTACACCTGCTCAGCTATATCACACAGGTCATCACTTGGCATCCTCTGAACAAACTCGTGAGGAAGGTGCACAGTGGTCTTTTTATTCTGTAGAGATGATCATTGGAGGTGCATCACTCCATTTAGGTCAGCTTAGGAGAGAGGCCTCCAGTGACAAGGAAAACATCACCTCCCCTTGCCCACAATCCTCTCTCCTCACCTTGCTTTCTATTCCTGTAATAGTGCTTACTACCACCTACGTGGTGAATATCTGGTTTCATTTGTGGTTTTTCTCCCCATGACAGAATACAAGCCCCATGGGACCAGGGATTTTTATCTGTTTGGCTCACTGCTCCATCCCTAGCTCCTAAGATGGGATGAATAAATAAGCAAACGAATAAATGAAAAGAAGGAGAGATCGGGAAACAGGTCAATGGATTCCCCAGTGCGTGGTGGAGCTAGGGTTCAAACCCAGGTTTTTCTGACACTGGAGCCCACGCTCCATGGGCAGCTCCATCATCTGCATCATAGTCCAGCTATCCGTCACGTCAACCCCCTGCCAAGGCTTTGGAATTTGGAGACAGAGCAGAGTTGCCCCCAGAATGGGCAAGGCCTTGGGACTCAGATTTCCTTCTCTGCTCACCTGCGCCCCAAAGTGCAGCTGTGGACCAAACCATTACTTTCCCAGAACCAACATTTCTAGGGGAAAAACCAGCCTATTGTCTGTGACAACTGATGCTGTTTGTCCAAATGCTTTGCGAAATGTCAGAAAACATACGTACAATCTAACGTCAGAGTCGGAAAAGGTCTGAGAGATTATTTTAGTCCAAAACCCTCATTTAGCTGATACGATATGTGGTCCTTCATCCCAGCTGGTTGAAATACAATGAATATTTGATGCCTGCTTTACATTATAGTTTCTTTTTCTCAGATTCATAAGAATGTTTGTTGTCTTCTGAAAGAATTAGGAAAATCCTCTGTATTAGTGACCAGTCTAGATTTCTTTGTATTTCCTGTATCAGTTATTCAAACAAAATGCAGGATTATTTCTTGGTGATTGATTGTCCAGGAAAACCTGTTTCAAGTAGCTTGATTTCTTTCCCTTATCTTTAGGTTCAGGAAATATGGAACTTTGTTAATTTGTTGCCAAAATTTTTCACTTTGCAAATACAATATTACGAACAATTCTAAATAAACCTCTGCCTTTGCCAGAGAAAAAAGCAAGACGGGTCAGCAGCAATTCTGCAGGCAGAGGTTCTAGCCTTAAGGTTGGGTAAGGGACAGATTTAACAGCTGTTAGGGGGTCCTAGAAATCGATTGAAAAATGTCTCTTAAGAAAGGAAGAATGTGAGTCACTCAAAATTGCAGCCAAGTGCAATGGCTATTTGGGGTCAGTTTCTCCTCTCCAGGGTAGCATCCTGTGATACACACGCGGGTGCATCTTGCATCTGATTTCTTGCACTCACTGTGTCGTATAGGGAATGCTGAAGAACACCTCATGCACCACATGCAGTAAGTGAATGCAAATGCACACCGAGGTGCCCTTTGCGAGGCCTGCACTTTATCCCACACAACGCCCCCCCATCGTCTAAGGAATAATGGTGAGCAGGGCTGACCCTGGAGCCCTGCGGGTCAGGAGACACGTCACTGCTTCTCAGCACAGTGCTGGGCTCTGGCGACTGGCAGGCGGAGATGCCATGCAACTCTGGACGAGATCTGACGCTGTCAGCACAAGCCGAGGAGGGCCAGTTAAGCCACACAGAGTTGCCAGATTTGTTGTTAGAAACATTTAGCTTCTATATTTAATATCTGGAGCTCACCATCTCTGCCATCTCATGCACGTAGGGATTCCAACAGACGGGAGGGTGGAACGGTCCATTTTAAAAATCTGGCCTGCTTGACTAAAAACGCCTGGCAAGCTGGAGCCGTTCCTAGGAGCCAGGCCCCCGTCCAACCTGCATCCATCCGCACTGCTGTCTGCCAGGGAGTCAGCAGCCTCCCAGCAGCCAGCAACTGGAGTGCAGTCTGCCTGCCCGCACTGAGTCCTGGCCCCACGTGCAGCCCGCTGGCCCCGCTCAGAGAATTCAATTACCTACTCGCCACCTACAAAGCTCCCCTGAGAAGGGGGTCCCCTCCTTCATTTTCACGGGACCAGAGAAGAGAGAGGGCACAGAAAGGGGCAAGAGAGTAAATGAGGGGCAGGCAGCCCTTGGAGAGCAGGGGTCCACTGGGCCAGGCCTGGCCGGATTTTCCCAGCAGCCAGCGCAGTCCTGGCAGAGCTCCTGGGCTCCTTCCAGGCTACGGAGTCGACCTGCCCGAGTTACTATGGTAACAAGTTTCCCTGGTTACCTGGAAGGGAGAGTCCTCTGAGAGGAGCAAGGAACAGCTGAAGAGATGTGTGAAGGGAGGATTTGGGCTCAAAGAGAGGGAAACTCTGAGGACAGAGACCTCACAGAGCCCTTGTCAGGGGACACCAGGGAGCACCAACTTGAGAAGGGCCAGCGGCCACCAGCTCACTCTCCGAGTGTCCACCAGGTATTAGGCACCTGCAGATGGACTTACCTGAGATGGGGGCTGTGTGTCCAAATGGAAGTGACCCGCCCACAGATTCTGCTCTTGGGGACCCACTCTGACTCTGAATTTTGTTTCCAGGAACACGAGATGGCTGCTAGAGGAATGTGCCTTAGGTGCAAGCTCAGGTCTGAAAATCACCTACATTACAGGTGGTCCAGAGAGATCTAGATGAAATGGGGCATTAGCACATCTCAGAGAATCATTTCCCCAGTAGGTGGGGCAAATTCTGGACCATCTGGGCGAGAAGATGCACTGGTCAGGTACGTCCCTCCCCTTGAGCCTTCTCTGCTTCCCCTGCACGCTCCTCTGCCTCTCAATAGCTGTTGGTCTGTCTCTGTGTCTGTCTCTCTTTCGTCTCTCTCTCTCCTATCCATCTCTGTCTCTGTCTCTCTCAGTCTTTCTCTACTTCCTGTCTCTCTGTCTTTCTCTGTCTCTCTACCTCTGTCTCTCTCTCTCTTACTGTACAGCTGTAACTCCTGCGCTTTCCATCAGGCACAGTGTGTTTCCTCTTAATGTAAATGCTGAAGGAACCAGGAAGCCAGCACTTGAAGATTTGAGAAGGACCATTTAATGATCTTCAATCTTTGCCAATTTATTTCCTGTTACTAAAAAAATAAAAACAAAAGAAACAAGAAAACACACCTGCATGGCCCAGAGACACGGTCCCTGATGGTTCTGTTGTCCAAGAAACAGTTCTCGTTCTATCAGATATAGGGTGCTACGGACTCAGTTTCCCGGGCTGTCTACACAGGGAAACCGTGTTTCTACAGCAGACCAGATAGAAGATTGTGCACAGAATCCAAACTGCTCTCTATTTCTACTCGCCACCTACGCTACCCCACCACACTTCGTAGGGGGGAGACTTTCTTAACGTGTGGTCACACCTGGGGTTCTTACCCATTTCCTTGGGAAGAAGAGCCTGTCTGTCCTGGGGCTGATAAGTCCCATCACCATCACACTCCAAATGGTCCAGGTGGTCCAGGTGCCCCAAGCCTGCGGCGGTCCCGGCCACAGCAGCCAGGGAGACCACACGCCCACATGCCCGAGGCACAGGAGCTCCAGGCCAGGGGCTGGCAGGGACATGGAGAAGGCCCGAAGCCCTGTGGCCATTGGAATGTCGCATCTCCTGGACTGCTCATGGGCAGCGTGCGGTGGCCCCGTGCGGAGAGGGCTGAGCTCCTGGGCATCTGGGTCCATCACAACATCTGAACTCCAGGATTCACCGCGGCGGCAGATAACAAATACACCTTTTGAGAAACTAAGGAAGTGTTGAATTTGTGCACCTTTTCTTTTGTAGCCTTTAAAAACTTAGGACTAACCTTGAGTGTGCCTTAAGGGCTAAATCTTCTGGTTTAGCAAAGTCAAAATAATCAGAGTTAGCCTGCTTTTATATATAACTCAGAAGCCTCCTGCACGTCTCTTTCACAGAAGTGCAGTGAGGATTAATCATTAATGTTTATAATAAGATCTGGAGAAAGAAATCATTACTCATAAATGATAAATATTACTAAAGATTTGGATATTATCAAGGTAAATATAAAATAATGCCATGTATTTGCTATGTGTATTAATAATAACCTGGGTTGCATGTTTGCTGGCACAGTGAAAACACCCACATTATTGGGTGTTCCTTTGGTGTCATTTGAACAGCTGACACGACTGACTTTAGAGAGTCATTCAAGACCCCGTGTTCTCCAGGTACACTGAATTATACAAGCTTGATGATTTCCATAAAGTTTGTTTCACAGGTATCTTCGAGGCAGTATTATGGGCTATTCAGGCCATTAATAAAATGGAGCAACACCTGATGCCCACGCCGTACCTCCCACAGCGGGAAGCTCAGCTTTCTTCACACTTAGAATACTATTCACATGCTAAGACCTTGAACCAAGGCACATAGATTTAGTTAACGAACCTCTGCTCACTTCAGTTAATTGCAGTGTAAGCAAATGGACAGTTCATGAATTTTCTGATTGTTCTTCCTTTTGCAGAACACCAGCTCTAATATTTTACCAAGTTTCAGCACCAGTTTTTATCTAAGGGTATTAAATAGGTAAGTATCACTATAGAATTGATTAGAGACATTACTGTAACTTTATTAAATACAAACACATCCCCCCAAATTGAAGGGAGTTTACAACTCTTGAAGTTACCAACGGCAAGTCACTCCCATGTGTCCCATGAGTGTTGTCATTCCTGTTTTATTGATAAAGAAGATCCGGGATGTTAACTCACTCGTCAAAGTCACCCAGGGCTATCCCCTACACTCAGAGGCCTACATGTATAAAAGTTAGTGGCTCATTGGGGACAAATTCTTTGAACTAATTGCAAAGTAAAAGCATGAAAAAAGAATAGTGAAGAAAAGCTAGTTCATCTGCAAACATATGTATGTCATGGAAACAATCTCTAGTCCTAACTTGAAAGCTTGTTTTGTTTTGTTTTAAAACACACTCACGCGCACCAAATGGAGAACTTAGCCATAAATACTGCACGTGCAGAGAGCACAGATGCAGAAGGCATCTCCTTATAGGAAGGAGAACAAGAGAAAAGACCGCCAACCCGACTCACACATGTCCCCAGGAAGCAGTGACCAGGCCTCCTTGGCCGGCTGGCATGGACTTAAAGTCAGAGGACACTCCAGGGGCGTGAAGCAGCCCAGCCCCGAGAACCATGGTTCTCAGTCTTCTAAATAGGCCAGTTGAAACAGATACATCCCCTCAGAGCTCACAAGCCTAATTAAGATTTTTTGAACCTGATCAAAACGTTAATTACTTTGCACAAACTGGGCAAACATATAGATGTCACATCCTATGAATGTTTCTTTCAATTGCTGTCCTGGGAAGATAGACGGAAATTAAAACAGCTCACCACTAAGTGGGCTACAGCTCTCTTCCCCCTTGTTCTCGTGGGGTTAAATCTTCACTGACCACTTCGTTTTTCTTTATTGTCCACCAGGTGGGATATTTTAATCCCAATTATCAATATTTATTGAACACCTACTCTTATCAGCCACTTTACCTTCTCTCCTCTGCTTAATCTGCCAATATAATTACAAGATAGATTTTAGTATTTGCATTTCATGTGCATTTATACTCAGAGAGGCCAAGAATTTGCTCTAAGTTACACAGCTAATGAATGGTAGACCTCTGTCAAATCTGGGTCTGTCACCTCTGAAGTCCGCTCCTCTCGCTGCACCACCCCTCCTTGTCAATGAAGGAGGGCAAAGAAGGAACTCGGCCGCGGCACGACCTGCCCTGCAGTACGGCGGAGAGTAGGCTCGCCCGACTGTGCAAACGTGGAGGACGCCATTGGTCTCCTCCTGATTCACCCTGCTGTACTAGTCTCAATCTGCATTTTCACCCGTGGGTGTTTGTATGTGTGAGTGGGATCACTAATGGCTTACATGCTGTCCTGACTCAGCCCTGGAAATACACAGAAACGTGTTCACAGAAATTGTTCTTGATCCTCTTTTAATGGATTCTAATGAATATTAACCCAAGAGAGAGATCCTCTGCTGTAAGCCGAAGCTGGGAGTGCGCTTCGCTGCTGAACGCGACATTTCCACGCCTGGCCTGTGGACTTTGTCTTGTGTACCATCCACATGTCTTCCTTTTCTCTTCGTGAGTGAAATTCTCTCCCCATCCTTCCAAGGCCGTTTGAAGGACATTCCCCTTTTCTTTTCTTCTCTCCTGTGTTGAGGGCCAATTGCAAACGTTCACGGAATTGAGGATTCGTTCTCCAGCAGACCACGCAGCACCCTGAGGAGCGTCCTGGGAGGAGTCCAGCTGTGGAGCAGAAGACAGCTACAAGTCCAGAAGCGACCTCCTGGCCTGTGAGCTCCTGGAGAAACCGGGACTAGCGGCTAGTTTCACCCTGTAATTCTTTCATTCCACGTATTATGCATACGATAGAGACTCATGAATTAACAAATAAACTAATTCTCTGAGCAACTGGAATAGACGTCCCCAGAGCCACAGATCAGCCTTTCTTGTGCTGCTTTCCTCGGCCTCTCAGGTGTTCCTTTAGGGCTTATTAACTCTTGTTCCATGCACAGTCCTAACAAACTTTAGACTTGGGCTTTCTCATCCCCAGCATTTAAAAACAAGTTGAAAGGGAGGAGGATGTATTTTCAGAGACAAGCAAGCAGTCATCAATGGGAAGGTACCCTGAAAACATGTGAACCAGAAGTGGAGAAGGTAAAAAAAAAAATAATCATGGTTCCAAACGCACAGGAAAAAACAACTCGAATCCCTCCACGGTCGCCGAGGAGCGAGGCATTGCGTGATCTAGGAATTAACGGCGATGCTGACGAGCCAGGGCTGTGCCAAGGGTGAACGTTGATTCTCTACTCTTTGTTTTAGGAGGAAAGGTGTCAGATTTGGGGAAAATGCTAAAAACTTCAAAGTGCTAGCTCCTAGAATGATGTATCCTTTGTTGGAAAGTAACTCAGGGGGACTCCCTGGTCACTTCACCGTTTTCCTCACTGAGCGTCAACTTTGAAACGTGCTCGCTCTGGCAGAGGCTGGGCCGGCAGAAGCCCACAGTCCGCGCTCCGTCCGCTCACGCGGCTGCTGCTCCTCGCTGGGCACTCATTAGGAGACGGAAAACGATGATCGCCCAGACTTCAAACGCAGCTGCTCACTGTGGTGTGGTTTTCATTATGTGCTGCTGCAGGCACTTTCGCTAACCCTCAATATAAATTATTTATCTGTGGGGAAAAAAAAGGACAATTTCCTTCTTGCATGAAAATAATAAAAGGAAGCATAAAATTATGTATTTACATTTGGTAAAGGCTGAATCATGTATTCATAGTTACTCTAATAGTGACACTGAAAATACTAATAGTCATAGCACTTGTCTATCTTTCATAGGCTTGACCTTGTGCTGAGAAATTATGCACATTGTATTAGTTAAAATTCACAACAACCCTAAAAGTTTCAGACTGTTATTATCCCATTTTACAAATGAGGAAACTGAGGCCCAGAGAAACATGCAGCTTGCCCAAGGTGACATATCTAGTGAGGAGCGCAGCCAAGACGAGTTGAGGGTATCAGCCTCGTGGTTCCAGGAGTGATGACAATGAGGAGCGCCGAAAGCCTTTGTAGACCTGGCCTTACGTGTGTGGCACCCTCCAGAGAGCCCAAGGAATAACTGCGTGTCACCTAAGACAGCCACTCTGTGGACCACACCCGGGTGGAAGGAGAGCACCTCCAAATTTTAAACTGCTTCTCAGCATGCATCAGAGAAACAAATATTGTTTGAATTTCAACACTGTACCAGCATTTGTTGCATCCCTTTGGCGCCTTTGAGGAAAAGGGATTTCAGAGCAAGTCTGGAGGCAGAGAAACTAGGGGGAGGCCACTGCAAGGAAACATAGGAGAGGCAACAATGGGTGCAAGAGGGCTTAGAGATGAGACAGGGTAGGGAGGTCAGAAAAGGCGGAGCCGATCTTGACTGTGTGTGAACAGGGAGCAAGGAGCAAAGCTGTTAGCCAGGAGAGAAGGAAGGAGCCCAGCAGGCTGCTCAGATGTCTTGGTTGGGGGATCGGGCAGGCGAACTTTCAAAGTCTTGATACTCGTGAGTAATTCCCTTTGGATTCATATCAAACAACAGCCATTGTCCTCCCCAGAGGGCTTGCAGCTAAACATTTACTAGCACTCGACGGACTGCATCCCCCAGTCAGCGATTTCCAGTACAGACTTCAGAAAACCGTATCCTGACTTTGAAAGTGGAGATACAAAGTGACGTACATTAGGATCTTAGCAAGAAAGTTTAATGCCAGGAAGTGACGTTTAAGTTATACAAAAAAGAATACATCAGATTTCAAAAGGCAGAGATGGCATCATGGTCTAGCCCTGTCTCCACTTTCATCTTGGGGTGCTTTCCACACTTGACTTCCCTCGGAGCCTTTAATATGCCCAGTTAACGTGTCAAGCCTTTCGTTCTCCTGAACAGCTTTCCCAGCCCTTACCTGGATGGGCCCTCAGTGGCGCTCTTGATCTCTCTGATAGAAATCGGTCACTTCCTTTTATTGTCCTTGTCATAGTTTGCCATTGTCCATTGATTCATTTGTTGCTTGTTTTTATTTGGCCTCAGCCTCTGTTGTGGCGTCCCCACAAAGCGGGGATGATGACTGTTACTGATGGTGGCTTTGACAAGCACGACTCCACTCTAGGCCTGACACACCACCTGGAGCAGGTCGTCCCTATTTGTTCAGTAATTATGTTGAATAAATGGTGACTGTGAAGAAGGGCATCAGTTACAGAGGGGAAAGTTGCAGATACTCTGACAAATGGTCTGGTGACTGAACTTAGACGTTATGAGATGGAGGAGTGGAAGATCGGACTAAGAGCTGGCGGGGGTCTGATCCAGGAAGCCCCTCCAATGTTGTATGAGAGACTTGGACGCCCGTCCATGTGTGACAAATGTGCAGCCGTCCGTGGATCTGAATCAAGAGAGAAGCGGCCTTCCTAGAACTTGAACAGCTTCCCTATAACCTGGAGAATCATACTGCCTGTGGGTAACTGGTGCTATAATTAACTTAAGGTGAATCCTCTAAAACAAAGACCAATGTGCCATATTAGTTTTTGAAAGTGACATTTTACTGAAACTTGGAAAACAAACAAGATATGAAAATAAATGCATTTTGTCTTATATATGACAATAATGCAGATACAGCTACACTTTAAAAAAATAGTTCCTAGAATAAAAATAATTATTTTTTTGGTAAAACTTTTAAGACAAATTTTTATAATAGAATGCTGTAGCATCCTTCTCTTCATGTTTACTTTTGCCACATAATCATAACAATAGTCATATTTGCAAACAAATATTTCAGGTCATCATCTTTCCCAAAGATCTCTCCTAGGTAGTTATTTGATCTCCGCATAATTTTCTTTAGAAGAGCGTATTGTATCACCATCCTTGTGGAGTTTTTCAGGATAAAGTTAACAATTAACAAACTGCCAAATTCTTTTTGTAAATGTCTTTGTGTGAGGTTTAAGCAATTCTCCAATATCGCTTTTATTGATTTCTACAAGTTCTGTGTATTTTACAATTTTTTTTGCAACTTCTCTTTACAATCCAGTTGTATTTTCTTTGAATTGTATCGTCTGAGTCTCTATCCATCACTGAGTGAGTCATTGACTCAACAGAAACAGATAAACCATTGAATTGAGCAATGGCTACTAATTTATGTGGTCACTTCATTAATGAATATCTTCCTTCTTTGATGACTTCTGCTTCTCTGTGCAACCTTGCGCCTCCGAGGATTGGTGTCTGAAGGTGCACGATAACCATTCTCTTCTCTATGCCCTAGTCCAACAGGATTCTCCATCCCTCCACATCAGGCTCCATTCTTTCCTGTCTCATCCTCACTCGATTCTCCACCAGGAATGCCCTAACCTATTTCTCATAAGTAATTCCTTTCATAGAGTGTTTCCTAATCCTTCCTTTTATTTTTAATTTTATTTTTCACTTATTTATTTTTTTAACATTTCTTTTTCTTTCTCTTTTTTCAATTGAGGTAGCATTGGTTTATAACATTATATAAATTTCAGGTGGACATCATTATATTTCAATTTCTGTGTAGACTACGTCAAGTTCACCACACAACATGTAATTACTATCCATCAGCACACACATGTGCCCAGTCACCCCTTTCACCCCCTCCCTCCTTCCCCTCTGGTAAGCACCGTTCTAATCTCTGTATCTATGTGTTTGTTTGTTGTTGTTGTTTTTATCTTCTATTTATGAGTGAGACCATACAGAATTTGAGTTTCTTCGTCTGACTTATTTCAATTAGCATAATACCCTCAAGTCCAAACATGTTGCTGCAAATGGAAAGATTTCATCTTTTTTTTTTTATAGCTGAGTAGTATTCTATTGTGTATATATACCACGTCTTCCTTATCCATTCATCCCTTGATGGGCACTTAGGTTGCTTCCAAGTCTTGGCTATTGTGAGTAATGTTGCAATGAACATAGGGGTGCATGTATCTTTACACGTTCAGGTTTTCAGGTTCTTTGGATAAATACCCAGAAGTAGAATAGATAGATCATAAGATAGTTCAATTCTTAATTTTGTGCAGAATCTCCATATGGTTTTCCATAGTGATTGCACCAGTCTGCATTCCCACCAACAGTGTATGAGGGTTCCCTTTCCTCCACATCCTCTCCAATGCTTGTTATTTCTTGTCTTGTTAATTACAGCCATTCTGATTGGCATGAGGTAATATCTCATTGTAGTTTTGATTTGCATTTCCTTAATAATTAGTGATGTTGAATATCTTTTCATGTTCCTGTTGGCCATCTGTGTATCTTCTGTGGAAAAATGTCTGTTTGGATCTTTTGCTCATTTTTTAAATTGGGTTGTTTGTTTTTTTGTTGATAAGATGTATGAGTTCTTTGTATATTTTGGACATTAACCCCTTATTAGGTATATGGTTTGCAAATACCTTCTCCCAATTGTTAGGTTGTCTTTTCATTTTGTTGATGGTTTGCTTTGTTGTGCAGAAGCTTTTCAGTTTAACATAGTCCCATTTGTTTATTTTTTCTTTTGTTTCCCTTGCCTGGTCAGAAATGTATTTGAAAACATGCTGCTAAGACTGATGTTGAAGATCATACTGCCTATGTTTTCTTCTAGAAGTTTTATAGTTTCAGGTCTTACATTCAAGTCTTTAATCCATTTTGTATTAATTTTTGTGTATGGTGTAAGATAATGGTCTACTATCATTCTATTTCAAGTGGCTGTCCAGTTTTCCCAACACCGTTTATTGAAGAGACTTTCCTTTCTCCACTGTATATTCTTGGCTCCCTTGTCAAAAATTAGCTGTGAGTTTGTTTCCGGGTTCTCAACTCTGTTCCATTGGCCTGTCTCTGTTTTTGTGCCAGTACCATGCTGTTTTGGTAACTATATGTTTGTAGTAGTGTGATACCCCCCCAGCTTTGTTCTTTTTTCTCAGGATTCCTTTGGCTATTCAGGGTCTTTTTTTGTTCCATATAAATTTTAAGAATCTTTGTTCTATTTCTGTGAAAAACGTCATTGGAACTTTGATAGGGATTGCATGAATCTGTGGATTGCTTTAGGAAGTATGGACATTTTAACTATGTTGGTTCTTCCAATCCAAGAGCATGGAATACCTTTCCATTTCTTTGTGTCTTCTTCAACTTCTTTCAACAATGTTTTATGGTTTTCAGTGTATAGGTCTTTCACCTCTTTGGTTAAATTTATTACTGGGTATTTTATTTTTTTGTTGCCATTATAAATGGGATTGTATTCTTAATTTCTCTTTCTGCTACTTCGCTGTTAGTGTATAGAAATGCAACTGATTTTTCTGTGTTGATTTTGTATCCTGCAACTTTACTGTATTCATTTATTATTTCCAATAGTTTCTTGGTGGATTCTTTAGGGTTTTCTATTTATGAAATCGTGTCGTCTGCAAATAGTTGCAGTTTTATTTCTTCCTTTCCAATTTGGATCCCTTTTATTTCTTTTTCTTGCCTGATTGCTCTGGCTAGGACTTCCAATACTATGTTAAATAAGAGCTGTGGAAGTGGGTATCCTTGTATGATTCCTGTTCTTAAACCAATAGCTTTCAGCTATCCTACATTGAGAATGATATTAGCTGTGGGTTTGTCATATATGGCCTTTATTGTGTTGAGGTACTTTCCTTCAATACCCATTTTATTCAGAGTTTTTATCATAAATGGATGCCCTATCTTGTCAAATGCTTTCTCTGCATCTATTGAGATGATCATCTGGTTTTTATTCTTCATTTTATTAATGTGGCATATCATGTTGTTTGATTTGTGGATGTTGAACCATCCTTGCGTACCTGGAATAAATCTCATTTGATCATGGTGTATGATCTTTTTACTGTATTGTTGTATTCAAGTTGCTAGTATTTTGTTGAGGATATTTGCATCAATGTTCATCAGTGATATTGGCCTTTAATTTTCTTTGTTTGTGTGTTGTTCTTGTCTGGTTTTGGTATCAGGGTAATGTTGGCCTTGTAGAATGAGTTGGGAACCTTCCCTTCCTCTTCAATTTTTTGGAAAAGCTTCAGAAGAATGAGTATTAAGTCTTCTTTGAATGTTTGGCAGAATTAACCAAGGACGCCATCTGGTCCTGAACTTTTATTTTTTGAGAGGTTTTTGGTTGCTGTTTTGGTCTCCTTACTGGTGATTAGTCCACTCAAATTCTCTATTTCTTCTTGATTCAATTTTGGAAGGTTGTATGACTCTAAGAACTTATCTATTTCTTTTAGATCATCTGACTTGTTGGTGTATAGCTTTTCATAGTATTCTCTCGTAATCTTTTGTATTTCTGAGGTGTTGGTTGTAATCTCTCCTCTTTCATTTCTGATTTTACTTATTTCTGGCTTCTCTCATTAATTTTTTTTGGTAAATCTAGCTAGAGGTGTGTCAATTTTGTTTATCTTTTCAAAGAACCAACTCTTAGTTTCGTTGATTTTTTTTCTATTGTTTTTTAGTCTCTATTTCATTTATTTTCACTCTGATTTTCATTGTGTCCTTCCTTCTGCTGATTTTGGGCTTTGTTTGTTCTTCTTTCTCTAACTTCTTTAGTTGCACCATTAGATTGTTTATTTGAGATTTTTCTTATTTCTTGAGTTAGACCTGTATTGCTATAAACTTCCCTGTTGGAACCACTTTTGCTGTATCCCATCCATTCTAGCATGCTGTATTCTCATTTTCATTTGTCTCCAGGTATTTTTTGACTTCTCCTTTGATTTCTTCAGTGACTCAATTGTTGTTCCACACGTTTTGTTTAATCTCCATATATTTGTGGCTTTTCCAGTTTTCTTCTCGTACTTAATTTATAGGTTCATACAGTTGTGGTCAGAAAAGATGCTTGGTATTATTTCCATCTTCTTAAATTTTTTGAGACTTGTTTTGTGGCCTAAGATGTGATCTACTCTGAAGAATATTTCATATGCATTTGAAAAGAATGTGTCTTCTGCAGCTTTTGGGTGGAATGTTCTGTACTTATCTACTAAATCCGTCTAGTCTAGTGTGTCATTTAAGGTCAACTGTTTATTGATCTTCTGTTTGGAAGATCTATCCATTGATGTAAGTGAAGTGTTAAAGTCCCTTACTATTATTATGTTACTGTCTATTTCTCCTTTTATGTCTGTTAATAATTGCTTTATATACTTGAGTGCTCCTATGTTAGGTGCATAGATATTTACAAGTGTTATAATCTCTTGTTGGATTGTTCCCTTTATCATTATGTAGTGCCTTTCTTTGTCTCTTGTTTCAGGTGTTGGAAGGTGAAGCAGATCCCCTATGTGGCTTAAGGTTGCCCTTGGCTGTGAAACGCCATGGCTAGAATGTGGCTTTTTCTTCTTCAACAAGGTATTTTCTTCTCTTCCACCTCAGTCAGTGCTGTCCCTTGTTATGGGGCTTCTTCTTATCCACCTTCCTGTTCTCTCTCAGGAGTAATTGTTCCTAACGTAGTTGTAAATTTGTTGTGTCCGTGGGAGGATATGAGTTCAGAGTCCTCCTACACTGTTATCTTCCCAACAATGCCGCTGATCTTCCTAGTCAGATTGATACTCACCTTCTTGCTCACTTGATTTCTCATTCTTATTCTCCTTTTAATCTCTGTGATATAGAATCAAATATAAGTGCTTATTGTGATATAAAGGAAGCTATATTTGTTTGATGTGGCTGAACTTTTTCAATCCTTGTCTTAGACTTGATACTCAAATAAAAGTATGAGTCTGCTTAGAGATCCTCCAAAAAAACTACTACTTGCCTTTGGGTCTGCGCATCTATAAACTAATATAGTTTGTCTGTTCACAGACTGACATAGACACAAAGACACCCACACACACAGACACTGTGCACCACTGTTACAAATTTATGAGTCACTTCATCTGCTGAATGTTTCTCGTACCATCACCTGGCTGGATGCTCTAAACCCCATACCTGTATTACCATAGCTCCTGGTGCCTACCACTTTACAACCACTTACTGAAATGGATCATGACTATCAGCTACAAGTTGGTCTCTCCAACTAGACATTAAGTTCTTTGGGGGAAAATACTGGATCATACCTAACTATTTCCTTAAACTCAAATATCTAGTAGAGTATGATATATTGCAGGTGCTTACTAAGTATTAGTTTGATTAAATAATGAATGTGCATGAACTTTTTTTATAATTATATTGACAAAATTATGGTAAGTTGCAAACTCCTAAAAGGCAGAGACTATCCTCAGTTAAGATGTAGCTCAGTGATCAATACCTCCTGGTTGGAAAAGATCCACACAGGGTGCCATGCATTCTTCACCTTAGTCTTCATGCACCTCCCCAGGCTGTAAAACCCTGGGCAGGTCACTTAACCATGGAGCATTCCTATCACCTACAAAGTGAGAGGACTGAATTAGTTGGTCCACAGGAACTCCCCCAGCTCAATAATTCCATGAATTGTTGAACAATATGGAATTTACTGAACAAGAAATTTCCTTTTCAACCATTTCACAATTTGTTGCTTATCCACAGTAATATATATATAATATATATATACATTTTTATATATATTATACACATATATTTAAAGCCTGTATTCTACATTCCACAGGAGTAATCTACAAATATATCAACTTCCTTCTAGTCTAATATTTAATTTGGTAATCATTTTACCTCCCTGATAAAGTGGATTTACCATCTTGAAGTGAAAAGTTTGAGATGCTTAGAGGGCAGTGATTTATTTTGAGCAAAGTGGGTACTGGGTTGCTCTTTTCAAATAGAACTTATAACCTATTTTTTCCAGATTAGTCTCCTAAAATGTTCAAGTGTGACTACAACATAGAAAGATGCCATGTGTCCTCACTGTAGAAAGGGAACATTAAAGCACAATGGTTTTGAAACAGAGGTAGCAGAGAGTGCAACATGCATTCTGAGCCCATCAGGAAAGGCTATTTCTTCTTTTCATTGTTGAAAGATACTCACAAAAACAAACTCTTCCTTTTACGTGAATATATTTACATGAAACTATCCACGATGGAGCTGCTTTCACTGTTTATCTTATATAGATACAGCTTTGGAGTGTGTTATGAAAACTTTTACCTTGACGCATCACTACTTTAAGGAAGAAACAGTCAGATTTGTGCTAGCATCTCAGAATAGCAGTGTATGGAGTTTCATGTTGTTATATAAATTCATAATCATTATTTGGTGCAAAGAATATGCTTATCAGAAAGTTAAACAAATCCACAAGTGAGAAATTTGGCATTATAAAAGAAGCAATATCAAGAGCAAGAAATTTTGACTGCCACGGGAGATTTTAGAGCAGATAAGAAGATGTCCCAGGTGATATACAGTCCTGCTATCATGTAGAGGACCAAAGAAAATGCTGAAAAGGTCAGAGATTTGGCTGATTCAAATACATGATTAACTGTGAGAATGATGGCTGAAGAGTTAAATTTAGACCGAGAGACAGATGCTCACATTCTGAAAGAAAACTTGAACATGAGGAAAGTTTCTGTGAAGATTGTGCCAAGCACTTTGAGTGATGAGCAGAAACAGCAAAGTCTTGACATTTGTTCTAATCTTTCAGAGGGAACTAGATAAAATCATGCTTTATGAAGAAAAGAGTCACCAGGAATGAACCAAGAAGTCAGAGAACTTAGACTCAAGAGACGAGAGTCTTCAGTGAAAACATCAACATCCCCAATACTCCCCATCAGGTACCTTTATTAAATCATCTTTTATTTAATTGATACACATTTTCTGAGCACACAGTAGGTATATAGAATTCTGTCAAGCATAGTGAGAGTTATAAATATCAAGAAGACATTGATCCTGCCTTTCAGCCATTGATGATATAGTGAAGAAAAGGAAGACACCCATAAGAATTATGATGTAATACCATGCTGTGCAGCAGTAAATGGTGAGAGCTTAAGAGCAGCACAATCTCGCACTTTTACCATACCTACAGCTCTTTTTAGAGCAAATATCAATACATTTCTTTTACATTGGTGATATGTTTAATTTATCTTTCAAGGTAAAATAGTATATCAATGTGTTTTGAAGAAATTCTGGTGTGAACTTCTGTATTATGCAAGGGGGAATTATGATGAGCATTTTCACCATCCAGTTTGTTTCAGAGTGCACTTTCCATTAAATTGTTTTTGATCTGTCTTGCTGTGCTGATATAGTGGATTACACAGAAGTAAAACCAAAATTCAAATACACTTTTAGAGGGATAAGATTTCCCACCACTGAGAAGAGTCAAGAAGATGTGATGTAAGCTTTGAAGGAGTTCCCGCAAATGAGTCCATCTATAACTTGTCCAATTGATGCCTCTAAATAAGATGATGTCCATTTTTGTCACTTAAAGATCTGGCATACTTGTTAGAAGAATCCGTTTCATCACTTGAAATCATATATTTTATAAGTTTATTCATTCAAAAGTACATGTGTTCAGTTCCTACAGTGTGCCTGGCATTCTGGTAGAGGTAGATTTATGCGTCCATCACATCTGAAGTTTATAGACTGCTTAATTTTCATCAACAATCAGCAAGTTAGTGGATTCTCGGTGGACACTTAGATTTGAACCTAAAGGTTTATTTATTTTACTGTCCACATTAAGGAAACATTATAGAGAGCTTTTAAAAGAAAAATAAATAGCTTTGGGGACAAGGGAGTAGAAAAAAGCCCAATTTATCATTTGACCAGGTTCAAAAAACATTTCATCATGAACCAATAGCCCCTAATGAGGACGGCTGCAATGCACTAAATAAATACACCATTATACTTAATTGAGCTAGATAGAAATCTTCTAATTTTCTGATTGTTGGTGGACTATAGCCCCTTTGTTGATGTCGGTGGTTGTGTATGTGTATGTTTGTGACAGATGTGAAGGGATATCTTAGATATTAATGGTAAAATGAAGAAATTTTACTATGTACATCAAAGTGGGAACAAATAACCATTGGATACTGCCTTACACTCATTCTAATTCCAACCAGAGCATCATTAAGAATGATACTCTAGCATGTATACAGCCTGTACATATTGAGGGATTTTTATAAATGTAGAATGCACCAAGTATGTAGTAATATGCATAAAAAATTACTAGATGTAGCCAAGAGGAAATAGAAGAACAACCATATAATTTACTGTGCTAGATATTCCCAAATAAACTGATGTGAAAGCTATCACTGTGGTGATGAGAATCAATCAGTAAGTGTCAGATTCATGATTTGTGAAGGATATCTTGTTATCCTCTGTTCAAATGCCTACTTGAGGGCCAAGTGACTTTGGAAGAAGAAAAAACGCCTAAGTTTTAAAATCCCGGCAAACCAATAACTTACCCGGTATTATGGATAAATGCTTTGTCTTCTCTTGGGTGTTACCATGAGTTATGATACCAATGACCAGTGATATTTAAAGGTCTTTGTTGTGTTTGTCTTCAAGACTCTAGCTATAGTCATTTTAATACAATAAAAATAACTGTCTTGTTTTGAAATGTATTACAATGCAGCTTAAAGATGTAACTAAATGTTTATAAAATCTAGACCCTAAGGCTGCCTCTGGAGTTCATTTTTGTCAATTAGTGTGTATCTGAAGTTGCCTTAGACATTTGATCTTAGGATCTTTTCTTTTTTAAGGTAAAATGAAGAAAATTTGACTCACAGAGAGATGGAAATTATCATCCACAATGAGTAGCTCTGAGGACCCTAAAATGCTGAACTTCAACAGAATGATTCATAGCAGCTATTCATCAAGCATTTATTTTGGTTAAGGTAGTAATAAAGACGTTTTTTTCCTTTGGCTGGGAACCACTATTTCATGGTTGTCATGAGTTATTTGAACAAAACTGCCAACCAAAATTCCCATCATTTAGTCCTGGAAGATTGTGAGGTATTTTAAATTAGTAATGAACTTGGTGAATCCAAATGGAAAATAAACTTTTGTAAATGAAGTATTTGATATATGCAATGCCTGTATTTCTCCCCTAGATAATTTGTTGGTGGTATTTATGGGGGGTGAGTGGGAGGTGGTTTATAATTATAGTTGAATTATTTTAAGCCATCCATTTCATGTGGTTGGGAAAGATAATAAATAGAGGAGAGAAATGTATAAAGGAGAAACAAAGAGATAATTTTATTAAAAAATATTAGCTTAATTTAAGGAGGAACACATAATTTAAAGGAGGTTCACTCACTCCATCTCGGAGGCTATGCCACTCAAATATAGATAAGATATAGATCTAGATAAAGATTAATATGTCCTCAAACAATTAAAAGAAAGATTTTTTTGGTCTAAAAGAAAATAAAAACTAGTGTTGCAAACACTCCATGTGAAAGCACACCATGGAGATGTTTCACAGGCCTCAGAAGGTAGAGTAACTGTGCCTGGAAAATTCCAGCAATAATCATATTAGGAAGAAACTGACAAATTCTTATTGTACCATCTGTTCTGATTTCTATACGCTTAATTCTACCCTTCTGTTTATAGAAAATATGCCTTTATAACACAAAGAGGGGGAAAAAAACCCTCATTCTTTCAGGCTCCTACAAGATTGACTGGTCAGAAAAGACAAGGAACTCTAGCCTCTACAACAAGCTACAGACGCCTGGTGGCAAGAGACCTGGGGAAGCAAACTGACAGTTTATTCTGCAAGGCATACTCACTTTTTATTCGTTATTATTCTTAACTCCAGCTAAATGGATGCTTCATTGTAAAAGATGATAAATGTGACTGTAGACGTTGTATATTTCAAGATAACAGAATGTGAGGTAAGGATTCTATAGTAACATATAGAATTTTATCTTGTTTGCTCAATAAACACATCTATTGACAGCACCTACATATTTTTACCCACATTTACTCATTTTGAAGACAGCTGTCTTCATGTCAGAAGAAAGCTTCTGATGCACTGTGCTAAGTATCTGCTATGTCAGAGGCTCTGCAGAACGCAGTTTCTCACTGCCCCAAAGCTGGCGGCTACGTGCCAGCCACCCGTGAAGTCGCTCCCCCTTTTCCATTGGTACAAGTATACAATGAAGCCTAGAATAAGTTACACTTGAGAGTATGGCAGTAATTCAAGGGCAGATATAAGATCAAATGATATAAATAAAAAGCCAGAAACGGTGATTCGCATTCAGAAGCAGGATCAGCAAATTTCAGACAAGAGAAGCCAATGTAGGTAATTTAATGACTTTTAAAATACATTAGAAATATCTAGTTTCATCTCAGTGTAATTTGTTGGACATTTGATATTTGAGTCTCTTGGAGGAAATCTAAATAAATTACTATAAAATAATATCAACAGGAATCGCCAGTGATATATTTATAATAAGCCCAAGTGTATGCATGCTTTTAAAATACCTACAAGTTCATCAAGAAAACAAGTGTTTATTTCAATGTGTATGTTGATTGGGGAAAGCCTATAAAAAATTGAATAGCTTTCCTCATTTTTCTAAATCATATTAACTTTAATTTATATACACATAATGAAAAGACAGTAATTATGCATCTTTGTGAATTAGTTATTTCCACTTTTAAGAAACTCTTTTAAAAGTAAGCTAACTTGGGGCCAGTCCAGTGGCGTAGTGGTTAAGGTCATGCACTATGCTTCAGCAGCCCAGGGTTCACAGCTTTGGATCCTAGGCACGGACCTAGCACCACTTGTCACACCATGCTGTGGCAGCATCCCACATAAAAAAGAGGAAGAATGGCATAGATATTAGCTCAGCAACATTCTTCCTCACCATGTAAGCTAATTTTTTCACAAAAGCTTTCACAAAATCCTGCTTTCTATCAGGAAGGTATTCTGTGTGTCTGGAGTTTTATCATGCCTTGGTTCTGCCTTTTTTATGAAAGAAAGATTTGAGGAAATTGAGAACCAGGAAATCTAAGCTGTCTTCTTATCTGTATGCATCATATCCTGGTGTCTGTTCCTTAGGAGAGCAATTAACATTGCTTTTCTTTTTTGGGGGGGTGGGGGGGTCAGCTGTAGGAGTCCAAGAATGAAGAGAATCCTGCATATCTAAATGTATATGTGGGAGGAGTTTGCACAACTGTATTTAGGGCTTGTATCATCATCTCACTCGTCTGAGAGTAAGAAGATTTCCCTTAAGTCACATCAAATGCCTTTCTCATACATCTTTCATTAACACAATGTTTAATTTACACACTCATGAATTAAGTAAAATACATCAGACAACCCATTTTGAAATTTTAAAATCATTATTGAAGAGAGAAGATAAGTGATATTTTTAAAAGCCTATTAAAATGCCAAAGTAAGAGACTTTTGCTAACGTGATCTCATATATTGCTTACAACTCCATCAAGCAGATGCCCATTTTACAGAGGAGGAAACTGAGGCTCCTCCCCTGTAAAGCCAGGTGACTGGCCAAGTCACATTAGCTAATTCTTTCCAATAAACCATGCCGCCATCAAAAGTCAGAAAACGCTGTTAAGTCAAGTAAAAGCAGAAAATAAAGTTGTGTTTATCGTGAAGAATATTCCCACAGAAAGGTCGATATCACATGATGACCTCCACAGCTTGAAATCAGGAACATTGTAGCTGGATCTCAATTTGCTAACAAATACCAGTGGAAATTTAGGGAGTGGCCCACCATTACTGAGTCTGAATGCCTTCGGGCCTACTTTTTTGCATTTCTATTGCCCTTATAGAAAATCTTGGCATTTGTAAGGGACTTAGAGTTTCTGCAAGCACAGAATTCCCCCCTTTCTTTTTGGAGGGGGAGGTGGGGGGACAGATGTTGTTAACATGCAAATCTTCAACAAAATGGCAATGGCCACAACTAGTTAAGCATATTTTTATTGGTAACGGGAGAGTTTTTAAGTGTATTTATGTACTGGGTACATTTTATTGCTTTTTCTTCTTTCTTTAGAATAAGACAAAAATCAATGCCTGTTGTTTGAGTTTTATGAATGCTCATAAAGGCACGAGTGCATATGTACACAAATATTTATACATTCAGTTTGCATGCATTATGTTTGTGGAATCTCCCCATAACAGTGAAGAATAAGTCACATTTCATTGTACCAACCTCTGGGACTTCTGATTTTCAGACATCATTTCATTAATTTTCACAATCTTCTGAAAGCGTGGAATGAGAATGATAGGTTTTCCCGTTGGTGCTGCAGCCTGAGAACTGGGGCCCAGAGAGGTTGAGCTCTTGCTCAAGGTCATACAGAAGATCCGAGGAGCCCACAGTAGGTCACAGCAGAATCCCTTCCATAGATCATCTTACGTTTTTTAAAAAGAAGAAAGTAAAGCACTGAATTCCAAAAGGCCAGGTAATTTGATATAAATCTTTGAGGCCTCAGTTGTTTTACATGTGCATATTGACCACAACTTGCAAGAAACAGTTCCTTATATTGTTGACCATGTAGCTACCTAGCTATTTCATCAGCATCATATAAATGAAAACACACACACAAAAGATGTCTGGTTGCCTCATGCAAGACCTTTAATGAAGGTCCAAACACCACAAACAATTGTGATGAGTTTGGAGTCCCTGAGTTTTGGTTTTTTATCTTCTTTTTCTTCAATTGTCAAATTTTTTAAAAGTCAGAATGAAGAGCACCACCATCCACACAGGTACCCTGATAATGGACCAGGGAAAAGGCGCACCCCCGCATGAGGCTGACGCACCCCGTCTCCTGTTAAAAATCTGGGTCTCTGCAGAGAGCCCTGCTCTTCCAGCGTCCCTGAGGATACCTTCGGCTACACAGCCGCTGCTGTGCTCGCTGATTGCAGGCTTAGTGGGAAATTTGAATTCATATGTTTCACCACAGGTGTGCCAAAATTGATTTCCTTAAATAAACTTTCAGTTTCTACAAATCTAACAGTTTTAGATTCATAGAAAAGCTGTGAAGACTGCACAGAGAGTTCCCACATACCCCACACCAACTTCCCCTATTGTTAACATCTCCCATTAATATGGCATGTTCATCACAACCGCTAAACCCATATTGATACATCATTATTACTAAACTCCATCATTTATCCAGATTTTCTTATTTTTCCCTTAATGTCCTTTTTCTGTTCCAGGATGCCACCCAGGACACCACATGAAGGAAGTTGTCCAATCTCCCTGGGCTTGACTCTGCTCTGTGACACTTTCTCAAATTTCCCTTGTTTTTGATCACCTTGACAATTTTGAGGAGTGCTGGTCAGATATTTTGCAGAATATCCTTCAATTTGGGTTTGTCTGATGTTTCTCTACTGATTAGACTGGGGTTATGGGGTTTTGAGAAGCAGATTGTAAAGTGCCATTCCCATCACATCATATCAGGATGCGTGCTGTCAACATGACTCATCACTGATGATGTTGACCTTGATTACCTGGCTGAGGTCGTGTGTGTCAGGTGTCTTCACGGTAGAGTCACTCTTTTCCCCTTTCCACACTGTACTTCTTGGAAGGAAGTCACTATGCACAGCCCACACTTCAGATCTGAGAAGTTCTGAGCCACCTCCTTGAAGGAGCAGTAGACTGTTATTTTTATTTATGATATTTAATGCATGACTTCTTGGGGTCAAAAAGCAAAATAAAACATTAGGATGTGTGTTCACGGTTTTGATGCTTCTAATGCAGTGTTTACAATGCCCACTTATGATGCCTTGTTGAATGAACACGGTATTGGGACGTATTCCCCACCTCCAAAGCCCGAAGACAGTCACAATACACAGTGATATCAGTGTATGGACTTGAAGAACCACAGATGCTTGACGTCAGAAGGTCCTTAGAGGTCATCAGGTCATCCCCCTCTGACCCAGAAGTTGTCAGAGCATCCTGAGCGGCTCACAGCCAGTCAGGATCTTCACTGGGCAGCTGGGAAATCGTGCTGGTAGATCCCAAAGAGCCAGGGCAGCTTCTGCTCAACTCTCAAACTCACGTATAGCACTCTCTTCTTTCTGTGTCTCAGCTTCTTTTCTCTCAAAGTAGGATAAAAATACACCTCGTAAGGCTGAAGTGAAACCTAAAGGAGAGTGGACAGGGAACCTGTTTGCAGAGTATTCTATGTGTTATAAACATTATATATTGATTATAATATGAGAGAAATATTTTCTTATATTGGTTCTAGTTTTGCCCTCTAGAGCATTGGATTAAACAAAATGCAATGCAAGCAGCCTAGGTAACTTTAAATTTCCGGGTAGTCACATGAAAAAAATTTAAAAATATGAATTTAATATTTATTTTCTTTAACCCAATGTATTCATTTCACATGTAATCACTATAAAATTATACATAAAAATATAAAATTTTGTATTCTTTTTTTCCTACAAATCTTCAAAATCCAATGTGCATTTTACACTTGGAGGTCATCTCATTCATACAAGCCCCAATTCCAGGGCTCGGTAGCCACATCTGCCCAGTGGCCGCCATGCTGGACAGCACATTTCTGAAGCCTGTAAAGCTTCATAGTTATTCTACCTCCACGTGAAGCACATCACATACCACAAATTTCCCTGGTCATCCAAGTCTTATAGATGAGGAATCTGTGCTTCATAGAGCATATTTTCCCCAAAGCCACATGAAGACCTCAAATATCTGAATATCTCTATCTCCCTTTCCTCTTTTCTCCACAACTCAGGTCTTTTTCAAAGAAAATATCCCCAGTTCCCTCCACAGTTCTTAGAGGAAGTGATATTTATACTGAGACAAAAAGAGGGAAGAGGTGGAAGGAGCACGAGGTGGAAAGACAGGCAGAAATCTAATCCCAGGAGAATCGAAGAGCATGTGTACAATCTCAGAGCAGGAGACAGCACCAAGGCCACCAAGAAGGCTTTGTAGAGTATCAGTGCTTCAGGAGATACCAACTTGGAATGGGGCAGCAGTCTGAAAGATTGTCTCGTGGGGTCTGATCAGCACAGCGGGAGCCATTCCAACCTTTGGGCAGGAAGTGCTCAGAGCGGGTTTGCATTGCAGGCAGATCTCACCAGCTGCGATACGAACGGTGAATGAGCAGTCAGAGCTGAGGCTCATGGGAGATGGGCTGGAAAGAGGGCAAAGGCAGTAATGACCCAGTAAGGCAGTGGCGGGGATTTGCGCCACCTAACCATATACTATGAGAGCCTTGGGCAAACCGTGGGCTACTTGCTACTGAGCAAGAGTGAAAATAATGGTTGTAGCACACCTAATAGTTTATTGTTTTGATATAGAGAAGAATGAAAGAAATAACAAATGAACAAGATTACTTTTGATGCCCTTTAAAATATGAAATAGTCTACTAGAGCTAATTCATTTTAAGTAGAGACATGTCAATAGTGGAAACTGAAGAGTATGGGCATATTTGAAAAGTCATTTGGCATTTTTTCCAGCATAGTCCAGACTCTAAGTCCAGACATTCAAGATCATCTCTCTGACCCCACCTGTGCTCCCCAGACTTACTCCTCACAATTCTGTGATACACATCCCCCACTCCAGTCCTTCCAGCCTCTTGCAGGTGTCCACACAAGCTACGCTACCCTGCCCTGGTGTCATTCTGTTCCCCTGGCTGGAATGCTCCCATCCAATGTTCAACACTTAGGGAAGCCCCACCTCCTCCATGAAGATGGCCAGGAGCCCCCTTCCTCTGACCTCAGACTTCATCTAGAGGCAATCCCATCCACCTCCTTCTCCTTACTCTCCAATCGTCTCGCAGATGTTTCTCTAAATACATTGTACAAATTTTGGGGCAAGGCCTTTTAAAAAACCTTCTTCAGTCCCTAAGTGTCTAAAAATAAAGATGCATGTATAAATCAGGGTGATGATCTTTCTGGTACAAATGAGGAGCAATTGCTTTCATCCACCGAAGACCATTTGAAGAAGTCTTCCTACGTAAGGAGCACTTCAGAATTGCTATGCGTGCATGTGGCAGGTATTGCAAGTTACCTATCCTTTATGCCCAGTCTACTTTCTCCTAGCTAACAGCACTGCAATTTCATTTGAAGTGGCAATGTGCACAGCACAAAGCACTCACTTTTCCTGGTTTTCCTTTTGTAGATGAGGCTACCATGGGGCATGGTTCATGTAAGATATTTGAGCAGAAATCTTCTGAGGTGTGCTGGAAGGCTTTGGCTTTCTTGATAAAGGTGCTCCCCCCATTTCTCTCTCCTCTCCCCAGAATGAAGAAGTGATATGTGGAGGTGTAGCAGCCATTCCGTGACCTGGACATGGTGAGCATGAAGATAAAAGCCAATGCGTAAAAGACAGCTGAGTAAAGAGTAGGACAGGCGCCTTGTCCCTGATTGCATCACAAGGCTGCTGCCCAGGCCCTGGTGAGTCTCCCCTGGACTTCTTGATCTGTGATCCAATAAAATTCCTACTTATTTAAGTCACTGTGGTCAAGACTTCTTAACTCAGGGGCAGAGAAAACCCTAACTATATGATGGGATGGACTCACCTAGGCCCTCCTCCATGTCCCGCTCCCAGCAACATCAGGATGACCAACACTTCCTATGAACAGACCCTGTTACCTGTTGATGTTGCTTTTACCTTCTCTTCTTTAGGCATCTTCCCCTGGATTTGGAGTACCTCAACTTCCAATAAGATCCCAGGAATCATTTTTATTATTTCTAAGGTGTTACCAAATCCTGTTAACTTAACTTCAATGAATTATGTATTTCCACTTTCCTTTCAAGGACTGTTTCTCACTTTACTGTGACATTCGCTCTTTTATAGAACACAAAGTGTAGCACTCAGCTCAGATTAGAACAGCAAGGTCATCTCTGAGAGTCAAGCTACCAAGGTGTAAGTCTGTTCTTCTATTGCACGAAAAATGACTCCCACATTATCCACAGCTGATTAAGTTCACAACTCTCAGCATCAATGCATTGATTGAGACCAGCACATCTGAAAATCACATAGCAATCTATTTTTCCCTCCCTCCTGTCCCATAATTGTTATGCAGGTAAATGCACCTTGCAAACATTATGAGAGGACAATTGAGTGATGAATCTTCTGCCATCAAATGTTCTGCTTAATTCTGGAAATGACCATCTAGACTACACACAATGTAAGCCAAATGGCTGCCCTTCCTTAGATGACCCTGTCCTTTCTCAATGCCCATGGGTTAGCCTGAGCAGCATCTAGCATCCCGACAAGCTTAGGCCTTGGGCCAGGGGTTGTCTCAGGAAACAAAGATTAAAGTGTTCTCCTCCTTCCTTGCTGGATTGCTTGCATTAATAAACCTCTTTATAAGCTCTTTAAGGATGAACAGACTGACGTATTGAAGGCCTCTACTGGGAGATCTCCACACATTTCGTCAAGGTGCTGTGATTGATGTATGGTGGACCACCTTGGTTCTTATGAAAAATTCCCGCTGGATATCCTCAAACATTTTGCAGGCGTGATCTGTTTGTAAAGGTTCGAATGTCAATGCTGATTCGCTGCCTGTAGGTTTAGCTAATACTAGTTTTCCTTCACCAGAGGGACACCGCACAACTAAACCAATAATATAGAGGATATTCCACTTGGGCAGCTGAGACTTGGCAAATTGCAGTTGTATTAGAAGTTTGTGATTCCTGAGGTTCAACATTAGAACTTAGTCTTCCTCCTCTTTTTTTTTTAATCTTTTCCACCCCAGTGGAAAACAACTTTTTACTGTGCAAGACATCCAACCAGATATCTTCAAAATGTTAATAGGCAAAGTGGATTGACATCAGTTCATCTTCATGGAGTTTAGGACAAATTGATCAATTTTCTTTCTAAATAATTACCATTTGAATGTTGACTTTGCTTTCCTCAGATTAACACATTGAAAAATCTGTGTACCAAAGCAGCGACATTTCTTTAGGCAAGTACTCACCAGTTCTGAAACTTGATGAAGACTGACTGATCCTTTTGTTTAGAACATAAAAAACAAGAAAGAAAGTAAAACTATTGTAAAATTTGTATCTTATCACACACATCTGCAGTTGAGGAGCAAACTTCCCTAATTCACCGTAAGCATTGACGACCGAAGCCCTGAGAGCTTTTCTAGGGTAAGAAGTGTGCACTGCCGCCATGTGTTGTCAGTAGTGGCATCTCATCTGACCTCAGACATCTTCTCATCAATATGAAATTGTTTAAGTTAGAATCATTTGTTCATTTAAATATGCTACTTATATAATATGTCCTGTTGGGGATGAAAGATGCATAACACAGAGTTCCTGCCATCTAGAAGTTCACAGGCTAGCAAGAGGGAGACACTGGAGTGCAACCAGCAACACGTCAGTCAGTGTATGAGAAGTACCACAAGAAAACCACGAACACGTAGGAGAGGAGAAAGTGGACTTCAGCTATGATGAAAGCATCTATGCAGAAACCTCCACGTTGGCCCATGTTAATTGATATGGCACAATGACTATTATGGTCAGGATAAATGATAAACAATTTTAAATATGATCCAGCTCACAAATATTCTATCAATTTGCTAAATTTTCATGGCAATGATCCCACTTGCCAGCTTTTCTACAACAGCTCATATTGCCGAACTATGAAACACCATAATCACATACAGTGTTTCTTTGAAAGAGGTATCTAAACTGCTTTTTATGAAATCAGTGACTATAATTAGTGATGGTCTAATCCTTCAACTGCCATATCTTTTTCCTTTTTCTTTCTTTTTTTGAGGGGTGTTTAGGATAATAGGTTCTTGTCAATTGACATAATGTGTAAAATGTGAATATAAACATGGTTTCTTTTTTGTGAAAACAGAATTTATGCATTCAAACTATGCCTTCACAAGCTATTAGCTGTTCCTCCTTGGAGAGTTGCTTCTTCTCTCTTAGCTTTTGCTTCCTCATCTGTAACAGGAAAATAATATCTAATGCAAACATTTATTTTAAGTAAATACAAGTAAAAGAAAGAAAAGAAAAATCACCCAAAATCCCAGGACCAGAGAATTTCGCAATTGTCTGATAGCATCATACCTTCTTTTTTTCTCCATGAGCACATATATGTATATTTATTTGTTTCTTTTTACAAAAGATAAGTATGTTGTATGACAACCTGTTCCCCACTCTCAATTCAGAGGACATTGTGAATATTTACCCATTTAGATATGTAACCTTCCATATCAATTTTTCACTCGCACTACTTATGCAGGTGGAATAGCTGTGTCAAATCATAACCAAGGCTCACATTTTTAATACTTGTACAAATTGTGTTCTAGTAAGGATTGCAGCAATTTACAATCCCACCAGAAGGGTTTAAGAGTTCTGATTTTCTCACACAATTACCAACACTACGTATTATCAATTTTTAATCTCTTGCATGTTATTGGTTACTAAAAAGGACAATTATATTTATATTTATTTCTTGGCAATTTATATTTTTTGGCTGTATATATTTATTCTTTGGTGAACTGACAATGTTTGGTGTTCACTACCCAAAATACCTCTCAGCACCTCAGTCACTGATGACTTTAGTTCAGCCAGCATTGCTGATGTTTGCATGTCTCATTCTCCCTTCCCACTCTTGTCACTGATCGACTTCAGTGTCCATGCGGTTGATCCTTCTGATATCTGGGCCTCTCAGTTCTTCCACAGCCTCTTCATCAATTACTCGTTCTTCCCCTCCCTCTGCTACAAACATCATGGTCGTATGCTTCAATCATCATCATCGATGATTTCATCACCACCGACGATTGCACCATCTCTGAAATCTCAGCTTCCAGATACCCACCCAATAGCCATTACTTCTACTTCCCAGCTCACTTTCTCTAGAATCATACTGCAGCATTTTTCTTACTGGTCAGCTCCACGAGTATTTCATGAAGTGATTGTCAGGGGACTGCCAAGCAAACGTAATTTCAAATCCAAAGCCCCTAAACTAAACAAATATAGTTTCTTAATGTTAAAATGAACATAGAAATTCCATCCATTTAAGAATTGAGTATATCTATTATGGAATAATCTGGTCATTACACCCAAAGCTATCTGGGCAAAAATGTCTACTTTCCAAATTTAAGTTGTGCATTTTCTTTGCTATGTGATTCTCAAAAAGTAGAAAACTTTGAGGTCCCATTAGCCCTCATCGAAAATTGGATATTTTTTTCTTTTGTCTATACATCTGCAAAACAAGCTCTTGGGAATAGGATTCCTTTGTCCATTCAACTGGTCTTGATGAGATAGAAAATTGTTCCTGATTCCCTCTTCCTACTCCACAGCCGATGTACGAGGGTGGTGCCATCACTGTCTGAAAACTGCCCGTTGGTCAGTGGGGAACGATGTGACGAGCCCGTGGAGCTTCACTTCTCTTCCAGCCCTCAGTGATTCCACCTCTTTTTCAAGTCAAAGGAAATTAGTACATCTGATGTTTTGATACACCCTTACTCATTTTCGTTCTTGTATTTTTCAAAGGTCTCATTAATCTAATAACAGGGTCCCATGAATCTATGGACCAACTACCATTTTAAGATTATGAAGCACAAGTTAGTCTCAATTTGATAACTCTGACAAATTAGTCAGTCACTATTCTAGGCACCATTAGAAATTATAAAATATTTGAAGCGTCTTTCTCTATAGTCAAAATACTGAAATAGAATTAGGAGCTAAGACAAACATGTAAAGTTATATAAAAGTTGAAATTGACATGGAATAATTACAAATATATGTATATTTGCATGTGTATATGTGTATCATAGATGATTATATATTTACATGTGTGTAGATGAATACATATGACATGCACACACATATTTAAAAGCTTATTATGTGTGTGTGAGTGTCAGCGTGTGTGTGCCTGTGTGTACATGTGTGAAATGAGCTACTAATGTGAATGTAGTGAATGGGGTTAAATAACACACCAATAAGAAAACCAGAAAAGAAAATTTTTGGCTCACGTTCCGTATAATTAAACTAAAGTATATTTCTGAATTCATGTAGGGTTTTCCAGAGAAAGACATTAAAAGGAAATATAACGTAATAAAAATATACATTCAGAGGATTCAAACTATGTTAATTTTTGGAAGTTTTTGTATTTAATTTATACTCTTCACTCTGCTCTGGAAAATTTTTACATTATTTTATTAAGAAAACGTTAAATGAGGATTTATTCTGTGATTACAGAAATTGCAATTTTCCTCCTTGAAGTACCACACAAGACTCAGCTGGATTTCAAGGCTTTCTTCTTTCTCTTCTCAAGTCGATGTAAACAAGAACAGAATGACACATTCACAGCCAGCTTCGCATCTTGTCATCTAGGTGGCCCAGGCACAGGAAATCCAGGCCCCCAGTCTGCCTTCATGTAGGGCTTATTCAAAATGGAATGTGCTCATGTCACCCCAGGATTGAAACTTCTCCTGATTCAGGGTGGCTCCCTGCCAATGAGCAACGAGTGTACCTCATGATGTGGCGGGAATAGCCGGAAGCCCGCGGCTGCAGCTGGGGACAAATAAATGAGCCCCAGATCCCTCGTGCTCTGGTATCTTCCTGTCACCCTCCCTTCCTCTCTTAGGGACAGGCACTTTATTCTGAAGTGATCAATCACAATGATTTGACCTTTGTATTTATGCTAGACTGTTCGCATCAAGGGATGTGCATGTCCTCCCAAAGAAACGTTCAGTGTCTCCGTAACTGATGCATTTATGAGACACAAATAAAAAAAGTTCTTTAAAGCACAGAAAGTGTCTGGGACGTGGGCCTGGCGAGGCCTCCCGCAGACGTGTTGACCATGGTGGGCAGAGGTCTCTTGGCACATCTCCTCCCATCTCATGGCGAAAAATCTGGAGCTAGATGAAAACCACCAACTCACACATTCTGAATCTCTAAAATGTTTACTTCTAAAATCGGAGCATTGCATATATTTAACTCCCTAGGCATCTTTTCCATTGAAATTTAAAGTACAGCTAGAAGATAAGGTTGTTTATACTGGACTATAGAAGCGTTGATGACAGAATAATAACGAAAAAGCACTTCTGCTCTTAAGTTGTCAAAAAAAAACCCCACCCCACCTTCTGTACATTTAGTCTATTTCCACGAGACTTACCTACTATAGAAAAAAAAATGATGTTAAATGGCACAGTTGTTCCTGTTGTCTTGTAGAGGTCAAAGGTCAAGACAGTCAGAGGCTATCTGGAGAGTGGGCCACATTCACGGTAAGTTTTTAAATGGGTTTGATAAAGACTTGTGAAAAAGCCAAAAGAGATGCTGCAATTTTAATGCTAAGTGGCTTTGCATTGGAAAAATGCCCAAGGGCCATGTCTAGCACGGTCACTTACTAATGAGTGACGGGAGATCGATGGTGACAGAGTGCAGAGCAGCTCTGTCACTGGGGCACTCAGCTAACGTGTGATCAGCCACAAGCGGCACCACTAGAGAAGCGATGCACAGTCAGGGCCAGCCGGGCCCACCCTCAGCACGAGCATCGGCGGCTCCCGGGCCCTGGGAGCCCGGGAGGCCACTCTGCCAGCTCCTCAGGGACAGGCAGGAGGCCGCCCGGAGCCCGAAGGGACAGAGCAGGTTGGCGAGATTTCACTCGGTCTTCATTTCAACACTCTGCTCTGAGGTCATTCTAAAAGAAATCAAATATTCCTGAGCACCCCTGTGTGCCAGGGGCCTCAAAAGCCTTGAAATACGGAGGGACCAGGAGGTGCTCCAGTGGGACACACTCACAGCCTCGGGACACCACGGAGGGCTCCTGGTCCTCCTTTGCCCACCGAGCCTGCGGCCACAAGGTCAGTGTAAATTCATCGTCCTCAAGCAGACATAGCGGAAGGCAGTTGGCTGGTCCCTGTAAATCCATCACGTCTCCAACGGAGCAGGTCCCTCCCTGGAAAGAGCTGCCCGGGGAGCATCTGGCCAGTGCCCCGCGGACACGGAGTCCTAGGAGGGTGCAATCTAATTAAGCCTCTCCTGCAACAGTAAATAAGAGGAATAATGAAGAAATATGCCAGGGCCTCGTTGTTGGGGTTTCTTTGCTTGTATCAGAAATAGTAACCCAGAAAGAACAAATAGAACCTCAGGGGGAAACAGGTCTGGTTCTCTCTACTCAAAAGTCATAAGGAAACATTAAAATAGAGAAAGAGAGCGAGAGGAGAAAAACACACAGGCAATTTTTCTGAGATGACCATAGGAAGGGGAGCTGAGGAACTGGACATGGTGCGTATGGAGGGGGCCAGGCGAGCCTCCACGGGCCAGCAGGGGCCATTGGCTCCTGCAGAGCGAACTCTGTGACCAGCTCCCCCCACACTCGGGGGCCTACATTCAGAGCTAAGGTTAGTGCCAGGAAGAGGCCATTTTTAATTGACTAGCTAATGTTCATAAAGTGCTTTGAAGACAAAGAGAACTGTACCCACGCTTACTAATATTATTGTTATTAATAAGTTAATATGTTTTCCAGACACGTGGTTACCGCACAGCAGTGTTTTCTCCCTGGTGACCATGTGAAAAAAGGAAAATGGCACGGAGACCTGCCGGGCACCAGATCCTGCTGCCTGTCTGCCTTCCTCCTCTGCTCTCCCAGGGACGCGCAGCCTTAGCTGTGCAGCTCAGGCCTCCCACCCAGAGCGATGCCTCAGCGGGGTGGCCCTCGTCTTACACTTGGGGGCCAAGTTCACCAAGAGGGAGGACCTGGGCCATTGAGACTGTGACAACTTGGTTTGGATATTTGTTTCTGATTTATGATTTTAATTGTTAAGAAGTTTCCTCTGAAGTCAGCAGTTCCTAAAGTCCTATGCACCCCAATGTTTATTGCAGCGTTATTTACAATAGCCAAAACAAGGAAGCAACCTAAGTGCCCATCAACAGATGAATGGATAAAGAAGATGTGGTGTATATATACAATGGAATACTACTCAGCTGTAAAACAGAACAAAATCATTCCATTTGCAATAACACGGATGGACCTTGAGGGAATTATGTTAAGTGAAATAAGCCAGTTAGAGAAGGACAATCTCTGTATGACTCCACTCATATGAGGAATTTAAAAATGTAGACAGAGAGAACAGATTGGTGGCTACCAGGGGAGAGGTGGGGTGGGGCGTGGGCATAGGGGGTGGAGTGGTGCACCTGCAACACGACTGACAATCAATAATGTACAACTGAAATTTTACAAGTTTGTAACCTATCGTTAACTCAATTAAAAAAAAAAAGTTTCTTCTGATTAAATCTGCCTCATTAACAACAGCTTGCCTCCAGACCTTCTTATTCAATCATAAAGAAATTATTTTTACCACTTTCTGTTGTTCTTTGAACACAATGTCAGGCCATCCCCTGCATCCCGCGTTCAGTAAGTGCTTACCTTGTACCTCACGTGTGCACCAAAATTCCAGCGAGTTTGGTGGTCTCATTGCCTGACATTCGAATCCAGGTAGGAGCTGACGCCCAGCAGCAACAGCATCTCCAAATTTTTCAAGCTCAGTTGGCACCCTCCTCCTACATACCTTTCCAGATCTTTCCAGTTGGAAATTGTCTCATCTTCGTACGGCCTCTTGCTGACTTTTCTGTAAACTATTCTATGTCACTTGTAGCTTTTGACTTTCTGAAATTGTTATCCATATCCGTGGTTTACCTCCTTAGGGCAAAGGCTACGTCTTGATCATTAGTTTATCACAAAATACGTTATACATAGTAGATTCTCCATGAATATTCAATTTCAGAAATTAAGGCTGCATTTACCCTGAAGAACTAGTAGAAAGAATCTTGAATCTTAAACATAACTGCCAGGAAATCTGTAGCATCCTCAGGTGAGATAAATATTCTGGATCAAAATGTCCCCTTTGTTTAGTCCACATGATGCAGATGACATCTCAATATAAGAAATACCGCACTACTGAAAGAATTAAAGGAGATTTTTGGTAAGATGGCAGACAGACGACATAGAGTGCTCAGCTCCAAAACATGCAGACTTGCTGTGTGAAATAGAGAAATTAAAAAAAATAATAATACCACGTTTGGGAGAAGGGAGATCTGCAGGATGCAGATGTGAAGGAACAAGTTGAGGATAGGGCGGGAAGAAGAGAAGACTGAAAAACAACCCCCAGGGCTGTTGTTCACAGGGTCTCTGGTCCTCTCTGGCAGGAGAGGCGCTGCCTTCTGCTGCCGGAGCCCGGAACCTTGGAGAGGGCCCAGGTAGGGGTGAGGCGGGGTGCGTCCAACTTTACAGCTGGCGCTGGGAAGCAGCAGGCACTGGGAAGCAGCAGGCACGCTCACCGCCTGGCCAGAGCCTGGACTGGAAGGGGAAAGTCATCTGGGAGGAATCAGAGCTCTCAGAGCAGTGCTTGGCTTTGTGCGTGCATGGAGAAAACTCCGAACCAAGAAATCACCATAATTGGGCCAGAACAACTGAAAGCTGAAGGGCCCAGAACGAGCAGACAAACAAAACAAAACAAAGGCTGGAGGTAAACAGGGTAATCACAGAGCAAACAACCCCCTCGGAAGATAAACTCACAATAAAAAATTTCAAACCATATGAGGAGATGAAGCAGCAGGAGGAAGTCAGCAGACTCAATCACAGAAGAATGAGGACCCCTCAAAACCAGAAAGAGCACAGCCAAATGAACAAATACGAAATAGCGTCAAGGTTTAAGACCGTTATAGAGGTTTAAAAAACAGAAAATATAATAAAAAAATAGCATGATATAAAAAAATAGGCAGAAGCGTAATTCTCCCTCTCCCAGCTTCACCCCTGAGTGTGGGCTACACTTGGTGACTTGATTCTCAAGGGTCCCATGAGAAGGCAGAGGGAACTTCAGAGTGGAGAAAATCAGGACGGCACCACCGTGGCCAACTGATCAAGGTCAATATCATCAATAACAAGTGACATTGATGGGCTGTACCCTTGACAAGATGGAATGAAAATGCACTTTACCTCCCCCCAACTGAAAACTCTGGTTTAATCAGGAGAAAACATCAGACAAATCCCAGCTGAGGGACATCCTATGGAATGCCTCACCTGTCCTCCTCAAACTGCCAAAGTCATCAAAAACAAAGAAAGCCTGAGAAACCCTCAGGTCCAGGAGGAGCCTGAGGACACACGATGATGCAGTGCAGTGAGATGTTCTAGACGGGGTCCTGGAACAGAAAAAGGACATTGGGAAAAACTAGCAAAATCCAAATAAAGCATGGAGTCCAGTTAAGGTGGACCTCAGTCAGTATGTTCAGTAATGCCCCAGCATTGGTTTCTGGCTGCGACAAATGTACCATGACAACGGAAGATGTCACAATAGGGAAAACAAGACTCTGCACTATCTTTGCAACTTTTCTGTCAATTTGAATCTATCCTTTAAAAAAAACGATAAAAAAAAAAGAATAGGCAACTCTGACAGCCATCAAATAGACCTTCTGAAAAGATTACCAGTAAAACAAATACAATCGCAGAGAGAAAATTTCTTAACAACACAGTAGCTGCCAGAACAATTGAATGATACATTTGAAGCAGTGAGGGAGAATAAAAATGCAAAAATTGATATCCTTCCAAATAATCTTGTGAATTTGAGCAGGAATAAGGTCATTTGCAGACAAACAACCACCCAGAGACTCTGCCATTTACAGGCACTCATTAAGACCGCTTGTTGTAAAGGACCCACCTCAGGAAAAAGGAAAGTGAACTCATGAGGCAGGAGTGGGCTGCAAGAGGAGTGATGAGTAAAGGAGTCAGGCATCTAAATAAGCATTTACCGCCAGTAATAATCACAAATTTGAAAAGTGGTGGTTAAAAATCGTGTAACTTAGGGGAGAAAAAGATCAGTGAAAAAGCTTTTTATGATCTTTGCATTGTTTAGGAAGAACACATAGATTTTGATTAAGTTTGGACTTCATTAAGTCAAGAGTGCTTGTAAAAATATGATGACAATCACTAACGAATTAGAAATAGAGTATTTAGCTTGAGAATTAATATAATGAGCTCGTTAAGAATACAGCCTCTCGATCAGTCTTTACTACCCGTGCAACGTTAGCCAAGTTACTTAATCCTTCTGCACCACGGTTTTCTCATCTCCAAATGGAGATGAGAATCATAGATGCCTCAGAGTGTTGTGGTGAAGGTTACACACGTTATGAAGTTCTTAGAATCAATAAGCTCTCATTAAACATTGCTTGTTGGTATCAAAACACCCAAACCAGTATGAGGAACAGAGGGTAGAAGAAAGATGCAGTGAGTCCAACAGGACACAGAAAAGGAGGTAAAAGGAAGCCAAGAAAGAGCCTGTTAAATAAAAAACATAAAATATGATGACAGATGTAAGTCCAAATATGTATCAGTTTAACAATAAATGTAAGTGGATTACATTCACTCATTAAAAGAGTCAGACTTTCAGAATGAATAATAAGTAAAATCCTGCTATAAGAGCTTTACAGAAACACCATCTATATGACACAAGATTGACTGCAAAGGACAGAGAAAGCACCAAAGTCAAGCTGGTGCAGCGCCATCAATATTAGGCAAAACTGATTTTAGGGCAAAAATTTTTATTAGGAATAAAGAGATTTCTCCACAGTTGGATTAGTCAGGGTTCTCCAGACAAACAAGATGTGTATATTTATAGAAAAAGATTTACTTTAAGAAACTGACTTACAAGATAATGGAGACTGCAAGTCCAAAATCTGCAGAGCTGGTGTCCTGGTTCACATCCAAAGGTTGGCAGCCTGCTATAGATCCAGGAAGAACTGATGCCCTAGATCCAGGGCAGTCAGGCCAGAGAATTTTCTCTTACTCAGGGGAGGGTCAGCTTTTTGTCCTATATAGGTCTTCAACTGATTGGATGAGGCCCACCCACCCACATTATGGAGGATAATCTGCTTTACTCAAAGTCTACTTATTTAAATGCTACTCTTATCCAAAAAAACACTTTCACAGAAACACCAGGAATAATGTTTAGCCAAATATCTGGGGACTGTGGCCCAGTCAAGTTGCAAAATAAAATTAACCATCACAATAATAAGAGAAGCAATGCACCAGGAAGATGAAAAGAGGCCTAAATTTGTGTTCTCCTAACAAAGAAATTGTAAAATCTATAAATAAAAAAATTGAGAGCACTGCAGGAAAAATTTCAGTGAGAAAACCCAAAGACATTGTGGGAGATTGTAGCACACTCTTTAAGAAGCTGACATACCAAATATTGGTGAGAATTTGGTGGATTAAATATCACTTCGAACACAATTGATCTAACAGAAATTCATAGAGCCCTACACCTGACATACAGAGAAAACAAATCCTTTAAAACAAATCCTTTCCACGTGTACCTGAAACTCAAAAAAAGCCAAAAAATTGAGCACATACACTGCTAGAAGAAAATTTTCCACTTAAATGTCATACAGATATATCATTTGGCCTTAAAACAATGTAATTTGAAATTATTCACACATAGAGAACCAACCTCCCTGCCAATTTGCTATATTTATGGAAACTAATAAACACACATCCTAACACAAAGTGAAAATGACTGATTCACCATTTTTTTGTAAATCAGTGGAAAACAACCAGACCCCATAGATTCATGGTATTATAGCTACATCTCTAAGTAAATTTATGTTCAGCTTGTGAAATACTAGAGTCTGGCCTAAAATTTTACCAATTTACATAGGTTGTAAGCTATCAAAATCTAGAATTTTGACAACTGGTCCATATATGTAGGTAATAAATTTCCATTGTCTATTGTTCCACCATATTTGAGAACACTATTGAATAGCGTCTAAGATTAAATCTCATTTTCAAAAATGCTGGCTTAAGTCAATATTAACCCCTCAACACACAACCACAGAGAATCTTTATGAAAAACAGACTAAGAAACTATCTCGGGAAGCAGCAGACTAAGGACCCATGACAAATAAATGAAATGCAGGATATTGGTTGGGACTTGGATCAGAAAAAGGACATTGGTGAGAAAACTGGCAAAATTTGAATAGAGGAGACAGATGAGTTCAGAACACTGCGTTAGTGTGAATCATTCCAGTTTTGATCATTGTACTCAGGTTTGTAAGCTGTAAACATTAGGCAAGTCAGGTGAAAAGTGGATGGGAGCTAGATGCATTGTTTTTTGCAACTTTTCTGTAAGTCTAAATCTGAAATTATATCAAACTAAGAAGCTTTTCAGTTAATCTTTATAATTCAAACTTCTCTTTTCCCAAGTTCCCCCGAATAAAACATTTCTTTCCTCTACTATTGGGGAAATTTCATCAAACTCAAAATGGGAAGAGAGAAAGCTGTTTACTATAATATTTCTATCTTTATGGCTACAAAGCCACAAGGAATTGGTCATTGAATCCAGCAAAGCAGAATTAATCAATTCTGAAAATAAAGTGTGATCTTTGAAAAAGAGCGGTTATTTTGCCAGGCCTCTGGGAGGTTTATGCACTGTTTATCCGCCGCAGACCATGGCCTCCAAATCAATCTGAATAGCACCCCGTTAAAAATCATGCACACGAGCCAGCTGTACAAAGCAGATCAAAGCAAGGTGCTCTCATCAGAGACAGGGAGGGTGGGCTTGAGCTTCTTCTATGCAGCCTGCACACACCCCTTTTCCACCTGTACCCTAGAACCCTGAGGCATGGCTCCAGAACACTCTGGAACATCTTGAAAGATACTACCACAGAATATAGGAGATTTGATTAACACTCTATTAATGATGAGTACAACTGAATCCTAGTGATGACATTAAATCTACTACTTAACAGCTTCCCTAGAAACACTGTTTCTAGCTAAGGGATCAAATTCCAGTAGCTCTCCTCATGCACGGGGGATACATTCCAAGACCCCCAGTGGATGCCTGAAACCAGGGATAAAACCCAACCCTGCGTGTGCTATGTTTTTTCTTCTACGTACATACCTATGATAAAGTTTAACTTATAAATCAGACCCAGGAAGAGATGAACAACACTTTGATATAGTCCAATTGCCAGCATCACTACTGTTCCACTTTGGGGCCATTATTAGGTAAAAGTAAGGGTTCCTTGAACACAAACGCTACGATACCACGACAGTTGATCTGATTACCAAGATGGCTACTAAGTGGCTAAAGGGCCAGTAGCCCACACAGCATGGATCTGCTGGACAAAGGGATGATTCACTTCCTATGTGGGACGAAGGGGGACCGTATAAGATGTCATCACCACTAAGAACGGCACGCGGCAATTTAAAACTTATGAATTGTTTATTTCTAGAATTTTCTATTTAATATTTTTGGACTATGATTGCCCGCAAGTAACTGAAACTACAGAAAGCGAAACCGTGGGTAAAGGGGGCAACTGTCTCTCCAAAGAAACAAGTTCTAAAAGGACACTCCTATGTGAGAAATGCGGAAGTCCGTCCTACACACATTCTCATTTGCCACTTGTGTGTCTTCCTGACATTAAATAGTAACAATGCATGTGTGTGTCTGTGCCTGTGTACTTTCAGTTACCTAAATTAAATGTAGGAGCCATAGTTTGTGGGATTTTTATATTATTAAAAAGGAGGGAGAGTTAAGCAGCTCAGGATAAATACCAAAGAGAAGGAAGGCGCTGTAGGAATCAATCTCCCGCTTTTATAGACTCCCAAATTATACTCCTCACGAGGGAGCCTCCAGCAGCACTGTCAGTCATGATAAAGTGATCAGTCTGAGATTTATTATGAGTTTTCTTTTCATGTATTCAATGGAAAACGTCCCACAGGTGTGTTTATATTACCAGAGATAGATGAAGATTAATTGTGTGCCCAGGCGCTGAAATGCATTGACATATTTTCTAAGATTTAAGTCGTGTTAAGGCTAATGCTTTTAAAAAAAAAAAGGACTGTCCAGGATTCTCACATAGAGAAGGAATATAATATCCTCAAGGACTAAAAGAAAAAGCAAACCAACCATCATTTAGGAAATAGAAATTCAACTTTCACCTTGAAGCCTAAGATTATATTTCTGGATACCTGGAAGGTCCAAATGGAAGTCCTTTGAGGTTGAGAATGTACTGTATGAGCTCCTCAGCTTAGCCTCCCCCGCCCAAACAAACAGATTTACTCCTGAAGCTGTACTTCTGCCGTGGCCCAAGACCCCAGGGAGAAAGCGTCAGCATTTAAATACAAGTGTCTTTGACCAAAAAGAAAGTGAAAAACCTTGGGTCTTTTCTCTTACTGCGTTTGTTTACTTTAGCCAGGATACGGAGCTCTACCTTATTAGACATCTTCCCATTACAGTGTCTAAGGATAACGTGTGCATGACAACAGTATCCTACGTTATGCAAGACTGGCTCCTTCTGCTGGCTCTCATAAAGCTTTGGAGGGGAGAAACGAGTCCATTTCTGTTTCCGTTATTTTGGGGCAGAGTTTAAGTGATGACATTGGTGAGTGATGGCTGTGTGTTGTGAGAAGGGTTCTGAGGGACTCCAACAGTTAGCCCACTCCGGGTCAATGGAAAGAACACACTATAAAGGTTTTCTTTGTGCCCCGTGAAATTAGCTGTTCGGCCTAGGGGACCCCAAAATAGGATGCCTATGCCCAGGGGCTGCAGAAAACAAGCCTTGAAAGAACAATAGATGCCTACTTCCATCGATAAGGAAGGAGATAAACGTCCCTAGCATTCACTGCACAGAGTGACACCGGCTGCTCCCACCAGATGGTCCTGTGACACACATAACACACAGGCATCCTAAAAGCAGACTGGACTTCTGCATGCAGAGGCTCCAAGTCTCGTCAAATGGAATCCATGTGACATGATCTAGTATTTGTCAGCTAACCTTCACAAAATGGACAAGTGGCTTGAAAGTTTCAGGAGAAAGAATCAGCTTTGAAATGATACAAATAGGAAGGCAGATTAAACATGAAGAAATAGCCGAGGTGACCTTTCTCCTACTTCTCTTATGAGCTTTTCTCAGCAAGAATAAAAGTGAAAGATTTAATTTTCACAAAGGTGGACAGATAATAAAGACGAGAAACCCTTTTTCCCCCTTTACCTTATTCCTATCTGTTCAGGATGCTCTCGTGAATGAGTACAGCGTGACTGGAGCAACAGCAGTCATTTTTCAACCATGAGGCTTCAGAACAAGGAGAAATATAAGCACGCTAAGCACGATAGAAAAGAAAGGAAGAAAGAGTCTAGCTCCTTAAAGACAACATAGAGCTGCGATTCCATCCTTAAGATCTTCTTATTACACGGGTTATTTAATATCTTCATGACGTTAGCCACTGTGAGTCAAGGTTTCTGTCATTCGTGGCAAACGTATTCTAACTGATATACTTTCATATTAAGAAAATGATAGTACTGCTTTTTGAAAGAAATAAGCGTTCGTAAATATTTGAAAGGAAACAGAAGATTAAGTTCCTTAATCCGTAATTTGTGGTTAAAAATGACGTAAACGTATCATCCGTAAAATAAAAACGAAAAAACTCACGACAGTAAACTTTAGAAACTTTGGAACAGAATCCTCTGATCTGCTTAAAAGCTTTTCTCCCCAAAATTGCTAAGAATGAAAATTTAAAACCCATCTTCTTATTTGTTGGCTGGCACAATTGGAAGGTTAATAGCCAGACTTCAACAAACTCTTTGCCTAAAAGTTTGAAAACCAAATATTATGAACTAAGTAAAGCTCATGCTGTGTTTCTCCCACTTGAAATTACATATTTTGTGAAGGGAGTTTTACTTTTTAGTTATGCCGGCCACTGAACCCAAAACTGAAATAAACCGAACTTATAAACGGTCATTTAAATTGATGTATTACAAAACTTAAACCAAAATTTTCAAAAATAATAAAGTATTCAGTGTTCTCACTGTATTATATTATTAATAATTTTATACTATTAGCGTATATGTTTTTAAATTACTTAAGTATTGTTTTGAAATTTCTCTCATATTTTGTTTCTTTTTTGTGAATGTTTTATGATCGTAGATGATTGATAATTGATTTATCTGTTGAGCCAATCCTCAAAAAATTTTACTGGGAAAGATCACACGCCAAATTTGGGAAATCACCGTCTTTTGCTTATCAATGAGATTTACCAGTTCAACTGGTGACTGCCTGTTCCCACGCCGACCCTCGCTTCGACCCCAGAGAGGGGGACACACAAAAGGCTTCCTTTTGCCTCCTGTGCTCTCACATTGCAGTTCTTGGGGATTCGCTATTTCTTCATGCCCCTGTTAGCCTCACAGGGGCATCAGTTTAGGGAGGGGAATTTCAGGAATGCGTTTTCCCCTTTCTCATTCATCGTCTTTAAAAGGAATAACTATCTAAGAAACACCCATAGCAGAATACGGAGCAAGAGAATTACCAAACCCTCAGAGGAGGCCACAATGAATGTTCTCTCACCTCACCTTAGCTATCTTCCCCTTGTAGCAGGAAAAGATAAAATGAAAGCTTCCACTTTCCAAAAACTGATGATCCCCAATTGATAAGCAGAAGGCATTTAGCTGAGGAAAGAAATCCATCGAGTTCCCCAAAAAGCCACAAGAAGCTGAATGACTCAGAAAGGACTGGGATCGACATTCTTTCTGAAAAGATGGGAAATGGAAAATGGAATCTTTGGTTTTCCTGGGAGGAGAAAAGGTATTAACAAAGGAAACAAGGCTGAGATGGCTTTGCAAGTCACAGAAGGCAGCCACCAGCAAACACACTGGGTCTCAGATGGTCGCTGACCATACAGATCATCAAATCTGAAATGTGCCTCAGCAAGGGGCAGGCTGGGGGGACACTGATGACTGGAGAACCACCCTCACTTCTGCTTAAACTTACTTCCGTATGGGAGCCGATCCTCAGAGAAGGCCCCATGAAAAAGACTAGAAGTGCTCCTGGCAAACTAGTCCAATTTTCAGTTAATTCAATTATTAAAGAGGAAGCGGGCACTCTTCCTCAAATTGACCTTTCTACCGGTTTAACTTTCTAATTCTTTGAAAATTACTATAATTTTACAAAATGAGCTGTGATTTCTTTATAAAAGCTCTAAGACAGGCAAAAGCAAAAAGTCAACTTTAAACATTTACTGCTTTGTCATTGAGCAGTTAAAAACTATTTCGATTTATTCTTGTCTATAGTATTTTAATCAATTAATGTTGAGCCGCAGAGTTCTGGGGTCTGCAGGAAATGTTAGAAATCGAACTCCAAGTTCAAGTCTAACTTGAATGTCTGGGTCCTTGGGCAAGCCACTTAACCTCTGGGGCTAAAACGAAAAGGATACTGCTGACCTACTTCATAAGCTGGTGGAAAGATGAACTAACTAATAATTGTTAGTATTTGAAAGTATAAAGTGCGATGCAAATGCTCAGTAGTATTATTATTAATGTTTCACTTAAAAGTAGAGCTTGCATGGATAAAAATTTTTGTTGTAAGAACATAGTGAATATTCCAGAATGAATCCTTTATTTGAATATCATTTAAATCATAAAGGTAAATATGTAACTGAATATTTTGATGCTATTGTGAAATGGATATAATAGTAACTTGCCATTTTATTTAAAGGAAGACTAGCTATTATAAACCTTTAGAAAATAAGAGAAACAATATATTTTAGGGGATTTTTCAAGTCCAGAAAGCCTTGGGGACAACTCAATTCTAAACCATATCATTTTATTTGGATTGGCCAAATTCTAGGCAAAAAAATTAACCTTTTATTAAAGATTTCCTCGAATCTAAGACCTGACACCATAAAACTCCTAGAAGAAAACACAGGGAAAAAGCACCTGGACACCGGTCTTGGCAATGTCTTTTGGATACGACACTGGAAGCACAAGTAACGCAAGCGGAAACAAGCAAGTGGAACTACATTAAACTAAAAACCTCCTGCATGGAAAGAAAACAATCAATACAATGAAAACCAGCCTATGGAATTGGAGAAAATATTTACAAACCATGTATCTGGCAAGAAGTTAATATGCAAAGTATATAATGAACTCATACCACTCAATGACAAAGTAAATAAACAAATAAATAATCTAATTAAAAGTCCCCAAATAGACCCTTTTCCAAAAACATACAAATGGCCGACAAGTACATGAAAAGGTGCTCAACATCACTAATCATCAGGGAAATGCAAATCAAAACCACAGTGAGATCACTTCACACCTGTTAGGATGGCTATCATCAAAAGGACAAGAGAGAAGTGTTGGGAGGGTGGGAGAAAAGAGCACCCTTATGCACTTCTGGTGAGAATGTAAGTTGGTGCAGCCACTACGCAAGTTCCTCAAAAGTTAAAGATAGAATACTATCTGATGCAGCAATTCCACTTGTGGGTGTTTATCTGCAGGAAAGGAAATCATTATATCAAAAAGGTGTCTGCACTCTCACATTCACTGCAGGGTTATTAACAATGGCTGAGGTGTAGGAGCAACCTCAGTGTCCATCAACGGATGAATGGATAAAGAAAACGTGATTCTATCTATCCATCTCTCTCTCTATATATAGAATGGAATGTTACTGAGCCACGAGAAAGAAGGAAATACTGCTACTTGCAACAATATGGATGGCCCTTGAGGGCATACGCTAAGTGAGGTAAGTCAGACAGAGAAAGACTAATACTGTATGATCTCACTTATATGTGGAATCTAAAAAAGCTGAACTCATAGAAACGGAGCATAGAATGGCAGTTGCCAGGAGGTCGGGGAACTGGGGAGATGTTGGTCAAAGGGGACAAGTTTCAATTATAAGATGAATAGGTCCAGGGATCTCACATACGCATGGTGACTATAGTTAATAACACCGTATTGTGCACTTGAAAGTAGCTATGAGAGGAAATCTTAAATGTTCTCGCCATAACAACAACGAGATGGTAATTATGTGAGGTAAAAGACGTGTTTAACTTTATTGTGGTAAACATTTCATAACATGAACGTATAGAAGATGATCGCGTTATACGCCTTAAGTTTCCACAATGTTATATGTCAATTACGTCGCGCTGAAGTTGGAAAAAAAACTAAAGAAAAGAGACTGCCTATATAGTAACTGTCACTTTTATTGCCTCTTGAATATCCTAAAGTTATTTTATATATCATTTACTAATAAATTGTACTGTACTTCAAAAATATGTGTCCCAGAGCTTACACTCTTAAAGCATAAAAAGAACATTCAAATTTTAAAATACACAAACATAGGAAAAGAGTGATAAATTTAACAAGAGAAGGGCTCTGTTTATTATTGCAGCAAACAACACTTATAGCAACATTTGTATATCAAGTTATATTTTAAAAAGCATATTTCAAAAAAAATCTCATTTAATTATACATTGCACTCATGTGTAAGTCTGTCAGCAACCAGGAGGAAAACCTACATAGTTTACACAGTCTTCAGTCTTACCTAAAAAGGGAAGCTTACGAATTTTATTGGACTATTTCCTGAAAATACATCACTTGGGCCTTATGTTAATGACTTTGGGGACCATCTAGTTTTCATCTTCATTAGCATTTTGTAAAATACACAGAAATTGTCTTCATATGGACTTTTGCTGCATTGTTTGCCTGTGTTTGTGGAGCTTCTGTCTCGGAATCCTAATCCCGTCCTGCAGGTCTTCAAGAACGGGGTCCAGATAAAATTAAGAGCTCACCTCAAACTATTCTCGTTGTGTTGATGCTAAAGCTGAGAGTTAACAAAGCAGAAGGTGTGTGTGCCTCTGTGTGTGTGTTACAATCAATGAAATAGGGAACTTTATAGTGAGGAAAATTAAAATTCAGGCATTGAACATGGAAGTAAATTGCAGCTATTACAAATGTCTAAAAACCATAGGAAAATAAGATGCAGTTCTTACCCATGTTTATGTGGACCGTGAAGAACAGGAGAAAGGAAATTAATGTTTTTGAGAAGTCACCATGTACCAGGTGCTTGACAGATATTTTCTCACTTAATCTTCCCAACAATAGTCTGGCAAAGAGATTTTGACCATTTTACAAATGAAGAGACCAGGGCTTGAGAAGTTTCAGCAACCCAATGTCCGAATGTGGACCCTTCGCTGACTGCCCATCACACAGCATGCTGCTGCCCATACGATATAGCTCTTTGCATTTTTGTTTAAAATGAAACCAAGGTCCTTTGATCCAAAGATCAATATTGCCTCAAAAGTGGATCTCAGTCTGTGACTTTATCCTT